>NW_013953344.1:107810-120959 GCF_001266775.1 Austrofundulus limnaeus
TCAGAGAACAGAACATCGGTTTTCTGTGCAGTGTCTGCTTGTAGTTTATTTTACCTGGACCCCTACTTGGGAGCGGCTACGTATGCTGTGTTTTTGGGAAATTGTAGTCGGTGAGTTTACTATTTTATACTACTTCTGTGATATTACTACTACTTCTACTTCCTGTTATCTTCTTCATCATCGTCTTTTTCACCAGTAGAAACAGACGGTTGTTGATCACGTGACTCCTGTGATGTGAAAAAACTGTTTCCATTGTAGTTTTGTGAAAAACAATTTCGATACGGCTGAAAAACCACCTCATCCTAGTGCAAAAACATTTTGTTGATAAACGTAATTTTTTTCTGAACTGACGTGTTTCCAATGAGCAAATTTATTTTCGAAATTCTAATTTGTGCATTTTCATGGTCAATGGATCATCTTTGTTGCCAACACAACAAAGATGACTCTGTCAAGATGTCATTCTGTCAACCTTGCTGACAGAATGAAGCCACGCCCCTTTGAGCACAAAGACAGCAGCTCAGTCAGCTGATTGCATGGCAGGACAACATCTGGATAACACACTGGGCTACAGATCCAACACTTGCCCTGTTTATAAAAAAATACAGCTTCTAGAGGAAGTGTAGATATGCAACATTTTCAACATGACGCAGCAACAAGGCAGTGGAAAGTGCTTTTGTCCTTACAGCTGCAGTCCTAAGGTCACTCTGAGGGTTATAAGAACTTGTGAGCTTCTACTTCAAAGTGGCCATAAACTGCATTTGTTGTTGTTGTTGTTTATATTCACTCTACCATAAAGAACACAGTAATAGTTGGCTACATCATAAAACACAAATTAGAAAAGAGGAAGTCATGCTAAAGCCTGGTTTACAGTCAATGAGAAGTGAGAAATGTGTCTTGCTGACATTGTTGCATGACAAATATTGCATTTTTCCCCTCACACCCCTCATCTAGTGCAGTGGTTCCCAAACTTTTTATCTTCTGACCCACAAAATATTCATGGCAAAATCTTGTGACCCCAAATATTACTGGTCTGAGTACACAAACTTCATTAATAACCCTAAAAACACAGGATTTTTGACAATCTAAACAGCTTGTACACAAATATAAATACTTATTTATACTTATTTTGTGTTTTTGTAATGATTATAGGGAAAATATTACATCAGCAATCATTTTATTACCCTTTAAATTGATTTCTGGAGATTATCCAAGGTGCTTCATGACCCATAATTGGGTCCCGACCCCAACTTTGGGAAACACTGATCTAGTGTACGGCCCCCCTGAGAGAACTACTTCTACCACAAAATGTTCCAAGTATTGTGAGATTGGGCCGAACTTTGCGAACACGTCTGTTTGTAAGAAGTAGCCGCAGTTCGTACAGTAGATCTGACTTCTGCTGACTGAAGATCAGCTGGCTGACGCTGTGAGAAAATACAGTCTTCACTGAGTGCTCCTCCCCCGGGCCACCATACCTGTGAGGAGGAAGGAGTGCACATTCCTGCACAGTCTGTGGGAAAGTGTGGCAGTCTCCTCGTGATTAATTTATAACACAGCTCTTCTCCTCAGCAAACAAGAGAAATACCAGAACTTACACTTTATTCATTAAAACAAATTAGAATAAAAACTAATGTTCATACAGGTGAATAGAAGCTGTAAAACAGGACACTGAGCAGGTAAAGTTTGATAGTAGTAGAGGTGTAATGATACAACTTTTTCATTTTCAATAAGATACAAATATCACAGCTTTGAGTATTGGTTGACACTGATATCAACTAGATAAGATATGAATGAATGAATGAATTCTACATACTTTTATTACTTTTTTTTGTGTGTGAAAACCTATGAAGACTTGATCAGGTCAAACAGTAAACAATAGTCAACAACAATTGATATGAGAAAGACTGGTCCCATTTATTATTTACTAATGGGTTACTTTTTTTACTTAAACATAATAATATTGTACAATTAAATACAATGAATTAAATAATTTTATAGACCCTGAAAAAAAATACCTCAATAAATCCAATAAAAACTAAATATACTTTTAAAAAGTGTAAAATAACTATTCAAGGTCACTTGGTCAAGTGTTGCTGGACACAAATCCTGAGTGGATTAATACTGGAACGGACTGCTTGTATCAGAGATGTTAGATGAAGGCCAACATAATTAGACATTAATTTTTTGGCCAATCCTGAACCGATACCTGATATTGATATCAGATCGGGACATTCCTTGACAGTAGTCCATTATCATGTTAACATTTGAGGGAGGACCAACAGCAGGTATGACGTTCCTCCTGAACTAAAACCTGTTTAACCTGACTAAGCAGAAAGTTGTTCTACACCTGCAGACCTGTTTCTGTGAAGCTACAGTCTGCATTAAGTATTGGTCCTTGTCCTGAGACACTTAAAACTTCATGAGTCTAACTACTGTTAGTAAAAACCTTCTTATGAAGACACTGCTTTAAAATTATCAGCACCACTGTAATCACTAATATTAGAAAGCAGTTATTCCTATAGTCTGAAAACACTTAAAGAAGAGTAAATGGTCACAAACCTGAACATTTTACTATAAATAACTGAAAATATTCATTTAAATACTGGATAAAATAAGTCACAATCTGGAAAACAAGACCAGTATAGAAAATGGATGGATTAAAAAAGAAAGAAAGAAAATCAAAGAAAGTCAGCAGTTCAGTGAATTTCCAATAAATTGTAGGTCCAGTTTGGTAAATGTTAATGGACTGAACTTATAATGTGCTTTATCAAGTCCCTTCAGACCCCAAAGTGCTTTACAGACATTCACCCATGCACACACACATTCACACACTGTTTGCTTCAAATTTATTTGATGCTTTATGATGTAATGTTTTTCACCTAAATTTCTCTGGATATGGTTGTCATTCAGGGAGTTCAACTTCAAGAATCTATTATCCCCAAAGGGCAATTTGTTGTACAGTCAGTAGACATAAAAACAAAAATATTCATTCTACAAAACCAACAAAAAAAAAGAGAGATCATAAATATTCATTAAGTTTGATTACAGAAAGGTGAAATTAGTTTTTAAGTCTATTAGTCCATCATTGTTCCAACAGTTTGGAAGACAACTAAAATAACCCCAGTTTTTAAAGCTGGTGATAAAACCAAACCAGAAAAACAGAAAATCACCCAATTAGTATTTTACTTATAATTTCAAAAATTGCTGAGAAATGGGTCTCCATGCAATTATATATACCATATGTGTGTATGTGAAGAAACATATTGGGTTTGTTTCCTACTGACATTTAAAAAGCACCACACATTTCATAGTCTTTTCTTAGGTGAATAATGATATGTTTTTACAAACTGTTGTGTGATGGTTTTGTAATTAAATTGATGATTTTGTGTACAGACTGGTCTGGGTGGCTATAATATATAGTTACACAGGGCAGGAGGTACTATTAGATTAGCTACATGCCTTTTATTTGTTTTTCATGATTCCATACTTATTTCCTCAGAACTGAGTGATTCCATATTTTTCCCTGTGCTTGGTCAATAAAAGTAACATTCACTGACTTCCACAATGTTTTCTCTTCATTTCTTTGAGTGTTCCTGAAAGACAGCAACGACCTTATTATTGTATCATGTTTTTGATCTGAGTTTGTTTTACAGGATGAAATGTCTGAATGAGAGCTCATCCAACACTGTGATTCCAGACTTTGTGCCAGGGCTTGTATTTATTTTATCAGCTTGTCTTCTGAAGATGAGGTGGTGGTCTGTGTTCCACTACTCCACCTAGTATGTACTATGTGCTTCACCTGTCCACCTGATGCAGTTTGGTTTTTGAAAACATCACTCGACTGAAACAGTCCCGGTTTTTCTTTGAGAAGAGCACAAATTTAGTAGACAGGACAGGATGTGTTGGAGCTGTCTTCTTAGATTTAAAACAAGTCTTTTTTTAAATCAATCACCATCTCCTTCTTCAAAACATTTAGCTGTAAAAAGGAAGATGAGCTGAGAGCATACTTAGAGAGGAGTTTATCCTAAAACTTTCATTCTTGTTTTGTCAATTATTTTTCATCAGGAGCAAATATCCAAACTACTAATTCGGTTCATTTCACAGCATTACCATGAATAAGTAGCGCTGGTTGAAATAAACTTTATCTGTCTCTTCAGACTTGTTTTATCAAACAGCAACAGAATGTTTTTTACTAAAAACAGTTTTAATTCAATTCAAAAAACAGCATGCATGAACAAAAAGCAAGAGAGAGAACGCCACGTGAAGTGTTTGTCAAAGCAATGCACACTAAGAGGAAGTGGATGTCTCACACACACACACACACACACACACACACACTGCTGTTGAAGGCGTGCAGAGGCCAGAGATAAGCGCTGCAGCATCTTCCTGTTAGCAGTCACACAGAGGACACACTCTCAGAGCAGCTTGCTGAAACACAACGTTTGTGGAAGTGAAAGAATAAAAATTTGTGAACGAAACAAGGAAATGAATTGCACAAATTATCCTTAGGATGCATTTATATTTTGTGTTTGTAACAAACAAAACTTGTTTGCCCTGAAAAAGGATGTCACAATGAGGAAGGTCTGAATTTCAGGTTTTTCAAAAACGCCATATAAAAATGTTTTATTAGCTCTGACCAGTGCTGCGCGGTAGATGAGATAGAAACGATATGAAGTTGGCCTACGGTACAAATGTACCCTCTACCTTCCTGTCGTCAGTGACGTCACTGCACCTGTGTCGACAGGGCTGCGAGTGCAGAGACACCTGAGCAGGGAGAGCTCGAAATGCTCTGAAAATAAATTATGAAATATAACATTTTAAACCCTGCATAGAGAGAATAAATCCTCAAAATGTTCCCCTCCCGCTGTAGAAAAGTGACATCGTTTCACAGAGTCATTTCCTCCTCGCTGCACGTCGCGCAGAGCGAAGCTTTACAACTAGTTTTTATCACACTTTAGTTGTCGGAGGAAAAAAATGTTTTTTCAAATGTATTTTTTAACGTCTAAATTACTAATTTTACTTGAAGTAGTGGTTATAACATCCAGTTTATTTTGATATTGTTGAAAATTTGAGAAATGTTTTTGTTTGTGGTTGAAACTGTTTTGCAGTATATATAAAGCATTTTTTACTTCTGTTTGTTTGCACTGCAGCAAAAATGTTGGCTTTGATTATGATTACAGTTTACTGCAAAATAAATACTCTAAAAATGACATTATCTTTGCTTTTTATGATAATTGTCTACCATGATATATACTGTTACCGTGAAGGGATTGAATTTATACCATGATATGAATTTAAGGTCATACGGCCCAGCCACAGCTCTGACTGAATTAAACTTTTATAAATATTCAATAACGATGATATTTGCAGACTCGAGACTTGGGTTAGATTCTTGTTTAAAGTTATGCAATAATACGCCCTCTTTTTTATCAGCCTCCAGTCAGATTTATTCCTGGAACCTGTTTGTTCTTGCAGCTGATTTTATGTGGAAGTAAATCACAGCAGAAACTTCACTTTAACAGGAAATAAAGTGTGGTTTCTGCAGGACGAGCCCAGTCCATGCATGGTATGTTGTTGTTGTTCAGGACAGCCGGTCTGTCACATCTCCTCATCATGAAAAAGAAGCAAGCAGAAATAAATGCTTGTAATAATGCCAACGAGCTACAATGTTCTTTCCAAACATGCCTGTTTAACACTCAGCTCTGTTTCCAATTAGTTTAAATGGTCGAGCTGAACTGAACCAGCCTAGGAGCTCCAATATATCCTTTTAACGGATACTTGTGTTACTATCCTATTTCACGGAGTTTCTACAAACTTAAAAACACTTTGTTAGCATGAAACGCTCGCCTTAATGGCTTCACAGTGTGTGAGTTTGATTTAAAAGTGCCTTTACACAGGACAGCTTCATTTCTCTGAACAATTAGGGCTTCCTTTGATGTTTCCAAAAACTAACATTAGGTTTATATGAGCTAATACTTTGATTAGCAGCTTCAGTCAGGACTGATGAAAAACATAAGTTTTTTTTACTGACAGTTTTATAAATAACCAACACTAACTTCAATCATCCCAGTTCTGTTAAGTAATCGTACATAAAAAAACAATAGTTTATCAAATGTTTTCATCCTTTTCTAATGAACGTAACGTCCATTTTATGTTTAGGATTTTGTTCACTTACAGTAGGCCATCACCAGTGATGTGTGCTTACAGCTGATTTTATAAAACATCTCAAAGATAAAAAAGGTTCAATGTCAGTGTGAAACAATGATATCCTGAGAGGTTAGAGGACGAAATACAGCTTATTTTATTCCCAAACCCTAAACAGAGTCTGGAGAAGTGTCCCTTTACATAACTCAAGTTATAATTAAGTCAAAAAAGATCTTACTCAAAAGTAAGAACAAAAACAAACCTAATAAATGACCACATAAAGATAAGGAAAAAACAAAACAACAAAAAGTACCAACTACCTGCGTGTGAAACGGTTCATGCAGTCTGAAAGCAGGTCTGTACAAACTGAGAGGACGGGTCCGTTTCAGAAACACTCAGACATGGTTGAGTAAGAAACGTATTTGAGATAAACCCAAAAGTTCAGGTCAAAGGAACCAGGATGAGGAAGGAACAGTGAGCACAAACATCATTAACCACTTCCTAAACAAAAAAAGAAAGAGATCAAGTGAATCTTTCCTCAGTATCAGGTAATAAAGTTTGCTACAAAATTTAAAGGTTAAAGTCTAAATAAATAATCAACAGTTACACACTCAAAATAGACAGAATAAAATACTTTAAAAAAGGATTTCTTGTAACTCAAAGGTTGATTTATTGTCCTCACATCTACTAGGTGTCCAACGGCTGTGACTTTTAACAGAGGCACAATAATTAAATGTTAGTGATCATCTAAAAGCCCTAAAAGGCAACAGTTCAAAGACACAAGGAGCTGCAGAGTTAAACTATGTGTTAGACAGCAGAAATGGAAACCGTCAGTGAAACTTATCTTTATTTTCCAAACCAAATGAAAATGGAAACGCACACTGCCAGACTGGAAGATTTTAACCTTGTTTTGAAGATCAGGTCACTTGCTGCTTGGATTACATTGAAGACTCCACTAATTTCTCCTCCACATTCATCAAACACTAACATTTTATCAGACATTACCTAATCCCCATGCATCTTCATCTCCTTATCTGCATTAGTTCTGCAACATCCACATATATAGTTTGTCAGTTTGACAAGTAAAACTAAACAAAAAAAGCTAAACAAATGTCTGAATTATAGATGGATACAACAGGACGTTTGGTGCATACTGCCCAGCTTTACTGCAAACTGCTGCAGAAACACAAAACTTTAGATGTGTTGCTGTTACTGCAGATTTACCTGAAAACAAACTTCAGAAATGTATAAATTAAAGGCACATCACCAACCGCCCTTCATGACAGAGTTTTAGGCCCTGTCCATACAGAAACTGACTTCTGACAAGGGTTGGCAAAAATAATTATGGTATTTAGCCATTAACGATTAATTTGATGATTAATGCCCTGGAGTCCCTGAACACCCTTATGTCCTGGTCACATGACCAGTTTAGTGGGAAATATTTGTTCTTCATAAAAATCTGTTCCAAATTGTGTCAAAATTACAGACTTCAGGCTATACATCAAATTTCAAATTGTGTTGATAGTAGGGGTGTTAGAAAATATAGATACACTGAAATATCACGATATTTCATTTCCTGATACTGTATCGATATTCTAAAGCCCTGTATTGATTTTTTATTAAGGTTTAAAATGTCAACTTTCCTGCCAGCCGTTCATTTTTATGTTGTAGTTCAGCCTCTGACCACTAGTTGGCAGCAGTGAGRCAGACATTTGGCTCCTCTACCTCTTGAGGTAGAGGCTATTGTTAAGTGTTGGGTGACCATATTGTAAATTAATATTAAAAACTAAAAGCTGCAAAAAATATATTTTCAAACTATTTATTGGCAAATTTAGTCTAATAATCGAAAACATGGATGAAATATGAAACAAATAAAATAAAACACATACAAAGCAGAACACAGCTAAATGTATCAAAAGTATGTCTGTAATATTAGAATTTTATGAGACAATGAATTTTGGTTTTTTATTTTTTCCCCTGTAAGAGGTTTTTATTTAATAGAATTTTTGGACAAAAAAATCGCAATATATCGCAAAATATCACCTTGCTTATAAGTATCGCAATATATCAGGATATATCGTATCGTGACCCCTCTGTCATGATATGTATCGTATCGCCAAATTCTTGCCAATACACAGCCCTAGTTGATAGATAAATAAATTACAGAACTTTTTTATGTTCATCATATCTGAATCAGAGGAGCACTGAGCGGACTCTGACTGGTGACGTTAATCATATTAATCATCAAATGTCAAAAAGTAATCCATTAATGTTTTTCTGATGATTAATTGCACACGATACGATTATGCCCAACCCTACTTCTGACACCTTTATAAAATAATTGCCTAATCCTTTTAGGAGTTTTATGAAACACACAAAAAAAAATCATCAAAAGTGTACCATGACTTTTTCTGAGATTCTCCACAAACTTTAAAAAATAAATTGGGCAATTGTTACAGTATAGTATAGTATAGTACAGTACAGTACAGTACAGTACAGTATAGGGTTGGGCATAACTGTATCGTGTGCAATTAATCCTCAGAAAAACATTAATCGATTACTTTTTGGCACTTGATGATTAATATCCCCAGCAGGCAGACTGACTGGAGATTACTCAGGTCAGTCTGCTCAGTGCTCCTCTCTGCTTCAAATATGACCAAAATTTAAAAACAAAGTTCTGTATTTTATTTATCCATCAACACAATTTAAATTTTGATGTACAGCCTGAAGTCTGTAATTTTGACAGTTTGGAACAGATTTTTATGAAGAGAAAATATTTCCCACTAAACTGGTCATGTGAACAGGACATAAGGGTGTCCAGGCACTCCAGGGGATTAATCATCAAATTAATCGTTAATGGCTAAATACCATAATTAATCATGATTATTTTTTCTGCCAATATCGCCCAACCCTAGTACAGTATAGTACAGTACAGTAGTAACATAGTTTGTTCCAAGCAATTATCTGTAGATAGATAATGTGTGTGTTCAGGGGTCACAATAAAACTAAACAATAAATTGCGATACTGTAAACAAGGAAATATGTTGCCATTTATTTTCTCAAAGGTTCAAATTTTTAAAAACTCAGTATAAAGAGCACACCATGCATTAAATGCATAAAATCTGATTAAATTCAGTTTATTTTCAGGCAGTCAGAAGAACACTGAACAGAACTTCATTTGTTCTTACATCAACTGTCCATAAAGACTGAGGTCATATTCACACCTGCACTGTTTGGGCCGATTTAATCGAACTCTGATTTGGACCAAAAAAACAAACTCTGGTGCGGTTCGATTGCATGTGTGAACGCTAAGCGGACCAGAGAGCGCTCCAAAAGCAGGAAGCAGACTATACTGCATGACGTTCTGAGTAATAACAGTAATAAATGTACTTATATGGTGTAAATACCTCACTGGACGACTGTATAAGGTGGACATCATGACTGTGGAGCTGGACGTGCTCCTGCTCTGTTAGCACGGAGCTTCCTCAGCCACCTTGTGTAAAAACAACATTATCTGTGGTTCTGCCTCATCTTCCTCTCATGCTGAGCTCATTGTTGAAGACTGTTTAGCACATTTAAAAACAAAAAAATAAACCCTATAACCACTAAAATGTAACGTTAATACTGTTTGTTTACATTTGTGAAGAAGGAAGCTGCGCTCCATGTCTTATGAAGGTTTTCATGTTGATTCCTTTAGTGGTCCTTGGTGCAGCGCCCCCACAGGTGAGGGGGGGAACAGGTTGTTTCCAGGGTTTAGTTGGGTTGAGAAAGTGCAGTGTGAATTCAAACGGCACCAACAGAAAATGTAAACAAAGCTTACAGTTTTGGTCCATAATTGAACCGAGTCTACCGGACTATCAGCTGTGAATATGACCTTAATTAAAAATTTATAGTGCTTTGAGAATTCATACAGTATGAGGAAAATATTTCAACACTTCAGTGCATCGATATTTTCTAACACCCCTACTAGAAACTACATGGCTTTTGTTAGGGAGGGTATAAAGGTTGATTAAAAACAATTTTTAACTTAAAAAAACATTATTGAATTGAATTGTCAGTCATTATGTAACTGTAGGGAAAATCTCAGTCCAAAACAAACAACTGCAGCGACTGTAACTGAAATGAAACTAGGGGTGTCCCGATCCGATATCAATATCGGATATCGGTCCGATATCAGCCAAAAAACGAGTATCGGATTTTATCGGACTGCATAAAAAATGTCCGATATCAGCGCTCCGATATTAGCAGTCCGTTCCAGCAGTTCACTGACTCCGCTCCAGTGTTTCTATCCAGCACCGCTTGGATCCTGCTTGRAGAGCTCACGTGATAACAACAGCAGCGCTAACAAGTTAGCAAGAATGTCGGCAGCAGAACTTTTTATTTTCATCAGAAACAGAGTTGCAGCTAAGTGTAAAGTTGTCATGCACAAGTTTTCCGAGGGGAAACACAGAACCGTGAACGTTTTAAACCGGAGCGACAACTACTCTCCACCCTGGCAGCAGCTTTGCGGTTCGGCTCGGTTCAGCCTCGGTCCAGTGACCGCACACAGTCGGGCTGTTTCGGAACCTCCTCTCTGGTCGGGTCGGTGATTCTAAGCTGGCAGAAGCGAGGACAGCACGCTTGTTTTGACATCCGTGGATTAGCTCTGTGTTGATGGACAGAAGAAAGGAGAGCGCAGCTTTTGTTTTGGAATATGAGCGACATGATGAGAGCAGTGATAAAACCTGCTCCCTGCAGGAGKGAGAGGCTGATCTCCACATGATGCTCAGACTATAGAAAGTGGAAATTTAGCACTAAGAAAGGTAGCTATCAATTTAAATAACTAATTCTTACTATTTATTTTTTGCTCTTGTTATTAGAGTGATGTTTAATCTGTTTACACACTTGTTTGAGTGAAGATTAAGTGCAATGATCACGTTGTTTTGGTTACAGTCAGTAAAACTGGAGCTGTGGACTCTTAACTTTGAACAGACGATAATGTGGGGTTTTGTTTTGTCCCCACCTTCAGTTTTTTTCCACCATAAAGCAGCACAAGGCTGACAGATGGTAAAAAAAATAACTGGAGTGATTTTGAATTATTTTACACTGTAAAAGTACATTTTGTTTTTATTATGTTATTTTTTCAGGGTATTGTAATTTATTTTATTTATTAAATTGTATAATGTTCTTCAGTGTAAAATGTATGTGATCCATTGGTTTAAAATAAATGGGTCAGTTTTTCTCATACCTACTCTTTTTCACTGTTTGATCTGATCAAGATTTTTCTAAGATTTTACACTACAAAATAGGTAAAAGTGTGTGACTTGCACTGTTATAGTAACGGGTCAATATCGGTATCGGTCAATATCGGTATCGGACATTTCTCAAAGTTGTAATATCGGTATCGTATCGGAAGTGAAAAAGTGGTATGGGGACATCCCTAAATGAAACATGAGTAGTTTAGCAGCTCCTGTAGGATATATCTCAGATGATTCAGCGTTCACTGCAGAGTTATCTGTTCCTGTGTGAGAAACAGTTTTATCAAAGGATCTGGTCTGTGCCACACAAACACAAACACTTACAGCTGAATCAGCTGCACACAAAGCCTGAAGACACATGAAGAAGAGCAGAATGTCTTCACACTGCTGAGTCCATCCTGGCACTGAAAGACACAAAATGACTTTAATCTCTGATCACGTGGAGAATACCACTGAGACTGACAGTAATTCAGTCTGCTCCATTCAGACTGTATACACCTGGTTAGTCACATCATGTAAGGTCACACACAACTGGCTAAACTTCAACAATTTGAACGAAACATCTAGAGTGAAAAACACTGTTTTGGTGGGATGATGAACAGAAAGAGCCTGTGCATTAACCACCATCTTCACAAACAGTTCATAAATATACTGAAGCTTTAAAAGTCAGCCCATGTTTCAACCACAGGCTGTAAATATAAACAACGAGTCTCCATCTCTGTTTCTGCTTCAACTGCTGAGCATGTCGGTCAGTTTCAGAAACACAACCCATCGTTGCTCAGTTCCTCATCACCCTGAACGGCTGTCCTCTGCAGCTCACACACATCTGCTGAATGACTCAGGTTCTGGTTCTGGTTCTGCTCAGGTCACTAATCAAGACGACCTGAAACCACTTCTTCCTGATACATCTTTGCACTGACAGGTCCTGCAGAACTTTTAGTCAGGAAAAAAAAGTTTTAAATTATTTTCCACTGACTGACCGACTCGACTGGAAACCAGCTCAGTCACTCAAAAATAAATTATTTCTGCAGCACAGCAATGACCTGTAAATGTGTTCAACTTAGCACTAATCAAAATATGTTTATAAACTTAAAAAAAAATAAAGATTTACCTAATTCTTTTATTTTCTGTAAGTTTTATTAAACTAAACCGGTGACACATCAACATTATCTATTGCAGGGCTATTCAACTGGTGGCTGAGTGACCAAAGTTCGGCCCCCCAGTTGGTTCATTCATCTCTTAAACCCAAACCCCTGGTTTCTACTTTAATTACTCTAAGTTGTTTTAGTTAAACATACACTTATTTGGTATCTAAACATCAGAGTCGTGGCTAGAAGCTGTAAAAACCATTTCTATAAACACTCAAGACAGTTAAAACTACAAGCAGTTGAAGATAAAATGATGAAAGTGAAAATAAAATTGGTTTAAAAATTTGMTAAGTCAGAGATGTTAAAATATTATTTGTGTCTAATAATAGGAGGCAGAATGTGTTCTTTTTGTTTTTGATAATGTTTAATTATCACTACTTTTATAAGGTTCTGTATGTTGAATTCATGATTAAAAGCAGCAAAATAAAGTAATTCAAAGGCAACAGATCTTGTAATGCTTGGTTTATTTACATAATAACTTTAATTACTGGATGTTTGGCCCCTCAGCTGTTGGTCTGCAGTAACTGTGGCCCCCGGAGCGATTTAGTTGAATAGCCCCGATCTATTGTCTTTAGGCTTTCAAATGAAACAAAGCTCTTGAAATTAATCTGGATATATATATA
>NW_013953344.1:121959-123756 GCF_001266775.1 Austrofundulus limnaeus
ACTGTGGACAGGTCTCCATCACAGGGACACAAAAACCCGATCAAGGACCAAACTCCCTCCAACCCAACCCACAATATTTTCTTAAATAAAAATAATAATATTTTGCCATGTTTTCCTAATTTTTCTGTCAAAATATTCTTGTAGAAATATGAAATACTTTGCTTAATATATATGAAGTTTACTCAACTTTTGTAATCAAAGAGTTTATCACGCACATTGTTTATGTCGTCTATTTTAATTGCCCCTTTTTTCGCTGCTCTCTGAGGAGAAAATATTACTGTGATCATCAAAACAACTTAAAACTCTCTGTGAAAATTCAAAGTTTTCACCTTCAAATTAAAAGAAACAATAGAAAAAGATGTAGGGACGAACACAAAACGGTATTTGATCCGATGAGATGAGACATGGTAGCTGTGATGTAGCTCTAACAAGCATTTAAGAGTCTGAGTTGTGAAAACTAAGAACTGAGTGCAGTGAAAGACATTTGTGAGTTGTGTTTCTTTATTTTTGTAACAGAGAAAAGTTGCTCACACTGTTGAACACAGAGAGCTTGGGTGAGGGAGTTTCATAACCACCTCGCCTCAAAGTCTGATCCATTCAGTTCCTCTCTGCTCAGACGGATCAACAAGAGTTCTGACCCTCTCAGTGTGGTCCATGGGCAGCCCACTGGATGACCAGTTTGTGTGGTTGTTTGGCGTTCCTTTCCTCACACACACACACACCTTTCACAGCCAGGGACACACACACTGAGCTCCTGGGAAACCACTCCCACTACAGGATACATCACTGCATAAGGTTTCCTTCCACTCCTGGGAAAAAAAAACACATTATTTGTCCACAAATCAGTCCAGTTAAAGATCCACAGCTTTAGACCGACAGACTCCTCTGTGCACAACGTCTGTGAGTTTTTGTCCATTTGACTAACTTTATAAATGTCTGCTTCTGGAAGTCAGTAGTCACGATGCACGATAACTTGTGTTAGTGCATTATCTGTTTTGAACTTGTGGAACGACTTTTTCTTTTGTTTAAATCTGAGATCAGTGTTAAAGGTCTTTTTATAATTAATGTGCCTTATTTAAAAGATGGACCATTTGAGAAATTGATTTGTTTGATATACTTTAAGAAATGTTTTATTTCAAGTAATATAATTTAGTGTCATTTGTTTTTGTTTATTTACATTATGTTCTTACAGATTTTGGACTAGTCTCATCTCCTGGCATGTTATCTGTTTTTATCGGCCGTTAGAAAGAGAGTTATCTGTACCGGTTCTTAAAATAAGTTAGATTCAAAGTACATTTGTTTTTATCATTATTAATATATGATTTCAAACATTTTTCTACCTGAAACAGTGCTTCTGAGATAATAGTGCAGAAATGATAACCTGTCAATCAAAGTGTGAATGCATTACGACCACATCATACAGGAAGTAGGAACGTGTGATATGGCAAAAAATTCATATCACGATATTATTATGATGAGTGGCGGTAACGATATATATCACGATATAAAACTTATAATAGAAAATAAATAAATCACACATTAATTGAGTGGAATAAATATGTATAGGTAATAGGGGTGTAAGAAAATATCGATACACTGAAATATCGCAATATTTCATTTCCTGATACTGTATCAATATTCTAAAGCCCTGTATCGATTTTTTATTAAGGTTTAAAATGTCAACTTTCCTGCCAGCCGTTCATTTTTATGTTGTAGTTCAGCCTCTGACCACTAGTTAGCAGCAGTGAGCCAGACATTTGGCTCCTCTAGATAGAGGAGCTAGGTAGAGGCTATTGT
>NW_013953344.1:123901-126044 GCF_001266775.1 Austrofundulus limnaeus
ACCACAGCGATGTACAGCTAGCAACAGCTAACACGACGAAGCGAGTGGAGTCGGCTCAGTTAACGCTTACTGACTTTCAAACACCAAAGTTGCCGTCGTCTTCAGCTCGTGCAACCAAGATAACAGAGTCAGTGATTTATTTTATTTGCAAAGACATGCGCCCTCTTAGTGTTGTAGAAAACGAAGGCTTCCGTAACATGATCAAAACACTGGAGCCCCGTTACAGTATACCTTCACGTCAACACATCACCGACATCGCTTTGCCTAAGCTGTACACAGAAGTTAAAGCAAAGGTGATGGAGTCTCTCAACTCGGCAGAGCGAGTCGCTTTGACATGCGACTCATGGACATCGAGGGCCACTGAATCGTATGTGACCATAACAGCGCATCACATCACCGATGAGTGGAAGCTGGATTCTCATGTACTGCAAACACGAGCCATGCACGACAGCCACACTGGACAAAACCTTGCAGTGGTACTGGGTGAGGCTGTAGCTGAGTGGAAACTGGATAACAAAGATCCCGTTGTTGTTAGTGACAATGCATCAAACATGACTGTGGCAGCTAGCCTAGCAGACATGACCCATGTACAGTGTTTTGCACACAGCCTTAATCTTGCTTCACAGAAAGCACTGAAATTACCAACAGTGATGCGACTGCTTGGCAGGATCAGACGTGTGACAGCCTTTTTCAGACGCAGCACCACAGCGAGCCATCAGCTAAAGCTCAAACAAGACCTGCTCCAACTACCAAAACACAGACTGATCACTGACGCTGTCACCAGGTGGAACAGCTCTTATGATATGATAGAAAGATTTTTAGAACAGCAGCCGGCCATTTATGCAGCATTACTTTCACCAGATGTCAGAAAAAGTGAAAAAGAAATATTCACATTAAGTGAGCTTGACATCACATGTGCAGAAGATGTGATCAAAGCTCTCAAACCAATGAAGGATGCCACCTTAGTAATGTCAGAGGAGAGCATGCCAACGCTGTCCATTATTGATCCACTTCATGCCAAGCTTGTCCAGAGCACAGAAGAAAGCTCAGATGACACACAGACTGAAGGACATCAAAGCAGCTACAGCACAAGATCTTGGAAAAAGATATTGTGAGAAGGCAGTATTATACATGGCATCAGCTGTTGATCCAAGATTCAAGGATTTACCGTTTCTCTGTGAAGCAGAGACGAGTGAGACCTACACCAGAGTGTATTTATGACCATTTAGTTGTGTACTAAATACAAATGTGCAARAGGAAGAAACATATTGTAACATTAATACTTTCTTTTTATGCTTTGATGTTTTTCAGCAGCAAGAGGAGTTAGACACTGACAGTCCAGGAAAGGAGGCGATCCCAGGGAAAGCTGATCACCCACATGCCAACAAAAGCTGCCCTCCTGCTACCACCTCAGTGCCAGTGCCACCCCTAAAAAGACCAAGATGTGCATTGGCTGACTTGCTTGGAGCTACATTTGCCTCTGCCAAAGACAGTGCTGAAATTGCACTGTCTGCACATGATGTTGCTGCTGCTGAGATCAGGGCCTTTAGAGAAGAAACTCCCCTGCCTCTTCCAGAAGATCCTCTCTGCTGGTGGAGGGAGCACCACCAGGACTACCCTCAACTCTCTAAGGGAGCAAAAACTCTGCTCTGCATTCCAGGAACAAGTGTTTCTGCTGAGCAGGAGACATTGTTACTGCACAGAGAAGTGTCCTGAAAACTGAGCATGTGGACAAACGTCTTCCTGCACAAAAACCTAGACTCTAAGCATTAACATGCAAACCAACAGCATCTGACAATATTTGTATTGCTGTCTTGTGTTGAGACTGTTAATTTTTTATTTGTTCTTTTAGAGTTAATCTTGGCAGTATTTTCAGTTATATAAAGCTATCAATAATTTATTTTATGGTCTGATGTTTGGTGCAGAGACAGCACACTTATTTTGATGACAAGAGGTAGTAAAACTGGCCTAAACAGAATATGAATCTAGCAGGATGTAATTTGTTACGTATGGTATGTCAGTGTTTACAGATTATTTCCTTAATGCTAAGGTTAAGAATACTACAAACACTTTTGTTTATTGATTAATTTTATTTTCTTAAGCCAAGTTAAAAGTACTACAAACACCTTGGTTCATTGATCAA
>NW_013953344.1:127205-130448 GCF_001266775.1 Austrofundulus limnaeus
GCACCGACTTCACCTGACCACTGACTCCACCTGAGCACCGACTTCACCTGACCACTGACTCCACCTGAGCACTGACTTCACCTGAGCACTGACTCCACCTGAGCACTGACTCCACCTGAGCACCGACTTCACCTGAGCACCGACTTCACCTGAGCACCGACTTCACCTGACCACTGACTCCACCTGAGCACCGACTTCACCTGACCACTGACTCCACCTGAGCACTGACTTCACCTGAGCACTGACTTCACCTGAGCACTGACTTCACCTGAGCCCTGACTTCACCTGAGCACTGACTTCACCTGAGCACTGACTTCACCTGAGCCCTGACTTCACCTGAGCACTGACCTCACCTGAGCACTGACTTCACCTGCAGTGACAGTCGCCTCGCTGCGTGGAAATGAATGGAGAGCGAGCCACGTCGCCTCCCGTGTGTCGAGCCCTTCACACATGCAGCGGTGCTCGCTCCTCCTGCAGCAGGCAGTGTGGTCGGTCCGACCGGAGGACGCTCCATCATGTAAACATGTAAACAGTTCATTTTCACACACCTGAACCAGGTCCAGATAAGTTTTTCCTCTCTTCATTTGCTCTCTCAGCCACACTTCCTGTGTTTTGACTCCAGCTGGTTACATCATCAAAAAGAATTGAGCGGTTGGCCTGTAGACTACAGATCTCTATTATAGGACAAATTTATATTGTTTCTACTGTATATCGTTTATATCACACATTCCTAACAGGAAGACACACAGAGCGCAGCAGCTCAGCTGGTAAACTGGGTTAAAAAGGTGATAAAAGCTTCAGTGAACGGCTACTTTTCAAGCTCCATCATTAAATTGTTTGAGATCTTTGTCCTCTCTGGCTATTTGTTTTGATTTGTCAAAAGCCTCAGCTATGACTTAAGTTCTGATGAGTTTTTTTTCTCTCTTTTTTTATTTTTGACGAGTTCTTGAAGGCTAGCTTGTTGTTAGCATTTTAGCAGAACACAGTTTGTGCTGCGTTCAGGAAGTAATGGACTTTACATTTTCTGAAACTGGGAGTAGTTGTTCTGACATATTTATGTTCATAATTAAAATGTTTGTGTGTAACATACAGGATTAAATGATAAAATATTATTAATAATTCTTAAAATGACTGTTTTTCAGCACGGAGTATTATAATTATTGTTCTAGTGAGAAAGTTGTTTTTTCCTGACACCACATGAACGTTGCTCGGGTCGTGCAGGATGGGGAGGGGCTTAACCAAAAGAATAAAAATAAAGGAGTGCGCTCACCGCCGTGCTGTAACATGTACATATATTATCGGTTCTGTTTGTTATGATACCAGACCAATAAGTATGATGTCATAATTTCCTGATATCGGGCCGATAACTATCGTGCACCCCTCATGTAAACACTTCATCTTATTCTGATTGTGGGAAACTGAGCTGACTGTTCATGACTGCTGACTTTCACCCAGCAGCTTCCAGCAGACACAACATTTCCTCCTGTTCTCTCATTCAATAAAGGATGACGACACACAGCCTGCGCCGCTTCACACAATAATTAAAAAGTCAGTGCGTCACCTGCAGCTGAACCATAGAGTGCAGTAACGTCTCCACCATTATTAAAACCTGTCGCAGGTCCACTCTGAGCTCAGAAGCTGTTGTTTATGTTCATGATGAAAGTACAACTTTTGTGTTTTTTTTTTTTTTTGGGAAAGTTAACAACTGTCAGTGCTTCTATTCTGAATAAAAGCCTGGTGCATGTAAACACTCGTCATGACCAGTCGGACGTGTGCATGTCAACGATACATAGTGCTGGGTGGTATACTGTTTTGTACCGAATACCAGTTTTTATTTTTGTTATGATATGAATATTTTGAATTCCGGACATTCTGGTTTAAATAGTGTAACGTTTCATCGCAGCCGCCAGTGAACTGTTGTTTCCCAGGGGACATTTTTCCTTGCTGCACCGCTATGTGCGTTAGCATGCTAATGTTTGGAGTAGCTAGTTGCAGCAGCAGGTGGTGATTCCACTGCTTATATTGACTGATGTTTAAAAAACATCCTGTTTTCACCATCGCTGAATGTAGTAAACACCTCTTCAGTGACGTGCACAGTTAGATTTAACACGGTTAGTTAATATGGAGACGTTATGCTGATGGAGACTTAACGTGCTTCTATTGTGAAAAGCCTGCAGGAAGTGGTTCGTAGTGGAGTTGGAATTGACTGGTGTGCAAGGTGAGTCGTGCTGATAAGCTTTAATAAATAACATAAAAACAATAAACCCGATCATAATCTTTTTTTAACCCTCCTCCTTCACGACTGGACCAAAATGATGACTACTGTCTGCAACCACCAGTCAGAGAAGAACAGACACAGAGGAGGGAAACAGAGACACAGACAGAGCTACAGGAAAAGAAAAAAACTCAATAAGCAGGGTTTGTACATTTTATTATCAGCTGAGCTGGGATTAGGGGTGTAAGAAAATATCGATGCACTGAAATATCGCGATATTTCATTTCCTGATACTGTATCGATATTCTAAAGTCCTGTATCGATTTTTTATTAAGGTTTAAAATGTCAACTTTCCTGCCAGTCGTTCATTTTTATGTTGTAGTTCAGCCTCTGACCACTAGTTGGCAGCAGTGAGCCAGACATTTGGCTCCGAAAAAGAAAAAAAGAAAAGACCGACACCCTCTGCCTTCTAAGCTGAGGAAGGTTTAAAAACAGTTACTTATTTGTCACAATGTCTGGATTTTAAGACAAATTAAGTGTTTTGTGTGCTCTTTTTTTCCAARTGTAGTCATGTTACAGAAGGCAGGCAGGCATGTTTATAGCACATGCGTCTATCACCTCGAGCTCAGCGCTCCCCCCGTGACATAAAACTCTGTCTGTTTGTCTCAATGATGTCCGGCTGATCACATCAAAGTCCAGATACTTTAAGTTTATCCTGCTGTGTTCACTTCAAAAACAGTTTAACTGTGTTGTTGTTGTTTATCTTCTCCATTTATTTACAGTTTATTTTCAGGACCTGCCCTGCTGTTGGACCCACAGTTCTACAAATCATGTTCTGGATGCAGGTCAGCTGATCCCAGAAACTCTGTGCAGCAGCTTCATATCATCTGTTTACTGAACTTTATGACAACATAAACACTATTGTTAACTGTTGGCTGACCATGTTGTAAATTAATATTAAAAACTAAAAGCTGCAAAAAATATATTTTCAAACTATTTATTGTCAAATTTAGTCTAATAATTGAAAA
>NW_013953344.1:130476-133217 GCF_001266775.1 Austrofundulus limnaeus
ACATACAAAGCAGAACACAGCTAAATGTATCAAAAGTATGTCTGTAATATTAGAATTTTCTGAGACAATGAATTTTGTTTTTCATTTTTTTCCCCTGTAAGAGGTTTTTATTTAATAGAATTTTTGGACAACAAAATCGCAATATATCGCCTTGCTTATAGTTTCGCAATATATCGCGATATATGTATCGTGACCCCTCTGTCAGGATATGTATCGTATCGCCAAATTCTTGCCAATACACAGCCCTAGCTGTGATGAAAAGAAAAATACCGTCAAATACCGTGAAACCGGTGAAAATGTTGAAAATACCGTGATATAAAATTTAGATCATATCGCCCAGCTCTAACGATACATTCAGATTATTTAATCTGAATACATTCCCATCTGACCAAAGAATTTTGCGTATGTAAACACAGCTATCAACAATAGCTGGGGTTTTTTGAGAAGCAACGTCTGCTTTTTGTTTCCTTTTTTTTATCTGTTAAGAGAGCGTGGGGGAAAAGTTCTGCGCAGCGCAGCGCAGCTGGAGCGCTGCTGCCCCGCCTCCTCTAAAGAGCAGAACTGGGTGAATAAAGTCAGAAGACATGCACACTCAGGTCAGTTTTCCACAATCAGAATAAGATGATCCCATTAAGTGTTTACATGAACCTCATTCTGATTTTCAATCGGCACAACCCACCCCTCTCATTCAGATTAAAAATTAATTCGGATCGAGCTCAATCGGATCAGAATAATCCGAACAGGCTGTTTACATGACGCATTTTTATTTTGAACAGCCGTTTAATCCAATTACTTATGTCCAAGTAAACGTAGCTAAAGTAAGCCAATCTGGAACTGGGAACAAAGGCTGGTCTCTTCAAAATAAAAGTGCAACAGAAGGCTCTTTCACAAAGCATTTTCATTAACAGCTGCAAAAACCAGCATGTCTTTTTGCCACCTTTGGCCATTCATAAACCAGCAACAAAACTGGCTTTGTCCTGCTCAGACATGAGCTTCCAGGGACGGAGCGTGGTGGAGTAGAGCTTTACCACGCTACTGTGGAACAAAACATGCTCAACGTGTGGCAGACATCTTCCTTTTTAAAAAAATAATGAATTACTCTGTTTAGCAATTCTCTGTGGTTAGCTCATTTGTTAAATGAAATATAAAGTAGCTTTTCATCATCGTTAATCTTCCCTCTGTAATAAATGTGTTTGTTGTTGTTTATTCCCACAACTAGGTGGTGGCACAGACCACGCTGCCCTCCTCAGTTCATTCAGAAATCACAACAAGACAGCCAAAAGACACTAAAGTCCAGGCTAACGGTGACTGGATCTTTATCAGCTGCAGAGGCTGTTTTAGATGCACTACGTCTAAAGCCTTTTTTCTAAAAGTGTCATTCAGATTTGTCCACTGGTGCATGAAATATTTAGCCAGCAGAGACAAACAGAAAAAAAAATATCACCTTTGAATCAGGAAATGTGTGTGACAAACTCCTGGCTAAGTGATCTTAAGAGTTCATTTAGCCTGTTAGCTTAAACATCCTAATCAAACAATTAGCAGGCCTCCATTCAACACAAAAGCCCTGACTCAGCACTTCTCACACAGGCTCCGAGCAGCTCTAGAGTCTCAGAAGAGCAACAAACCAGCCAGGTCCCTTAGCAACACGTTTGCCCAGCTACAGGCACACATGGTTTCAGTTAGGCTCTGCACCTATAAACACTGGGCCATGGCAGCCCATTGGTCAGGAAACGCAGCGTTGACTGCAAGTCAAGGCAGGCACAGGCTGCTAATGAGTGACACACACACACTCACAATTTAACTGCGACAGCACAACGCCGACTGAAGGCAGGAGGAGGCTGACAGGCACAGGATTCAAAGCTCAACAAAGCTCAAAGCAAAAGACCAAATGATCGTCTTTTTCATTTTTTAAATTAAAAATAGTTTCACTGTGTGATTTCAGTTAGAGCTGCAATTTATAAATTTCAGGGCACTGTGCAGAAAGCAAAAAGTCAAATCATGAATCCAATTTAGATCCAGATTTATATCCAAATATAATAAATTCACTTGCAATGCAACCCATTTCCATTCACTACATGCTGAAATGCAAATTCCTTAAAGTTTTCTTAAAGGGATCAGAGCCCCACTGTGGGTCCTGAAACATCAAGGCTGGCTCGACTTTCACAATGAATTACATTTAAAAATTACTACCAACAACAACTTTTTGGCTTTGTTGTTACAAAAGAGCGTGGTTATAGTAAAACTGGACAAAAGTAGCATAATGAATATTGTTAATATGCCTTTGTTTATTTGACCTGATCTTAATGTTTATCAACCTAAAATATGTGGGGGTGCAGGTCTCTGCTACTCTTGTTTTGTGGGTTAAAAACTGAAACGTTTTGGAGCCAACGGTCTAGCTAACAAAGCTGACTGTTAAATAAAAACCCAGTAATGGAATACAGACTGATCCTGTTGCAAACTTACTTTCCAGCCACAAACATTTTACATCTTTTTGTGGTATTTACATGAATATAAAGATGAGACGAGTAAACACAGGCAGTGTGAGCAGAGCCTTGAGGGGTTTCACGGTACCACTAATGCCTGAGCACTACCTAGAACTGTAAAATTATTGTGTGTGTGTGTGTGTCGGCTGCGTGTGTGTGTAAGTGGGGTGGAATAATCCTGTGGAACTGGGCTGCAATAACACACACACACACACACACACACACACACACACACACACACACACACACACACACACA
>NW_013953344.1:135527-138343 GCF_001266775.1 Austrofundulus limnaeus
GAGTAAAACAAACGAGGGCCATTGCATAGCTTAATCTTTAAAAATAAAGGACTTTACTTACAAAAATATTTGTATTTCATGTATTATATTACTGCATTTGGTCCGCAGCCCTGGGTAGTTTTTCATTTTGGTCCTCTCGGGGAAAATGTTTGGGCACCCCTGATTTAAACCATGTGAACTTTTTGACCCTGCCTCAACAGAATCTGAATCAGAATAATTAGAACCAGAAATGAAACGAAGAACCAGAATCATTCAAATTAGTGTCAGGCAAATTTGTATCGCGTGAAATTAATCTGTGTACAATTATGTGTAATATTTGTTGATGGACTTTTACGTGCAACGCCATCAGGCACCCATGTGAGCCCAGTGATGGAAGGCAGCATGGAGCAGCTAATGCTAACGTAGGGCTGCGCGGTATGACCTTAAATTCATACCACAGTATAAACTGAATCCCTTCATGGTAACGGTATATATCACGGTACAAAACTATCATAAAAAGTAAAGATAATGTAACTTTTAGAGCTTTTTTTTTTTGCAGATAACTGTAATCTTAGTCAAACCCAGCATTTCTGTTTTAACATCTGCCTGCTGAACTTATCAGCTGCTGCTCTGCTGCTCGCTCATCTTCATCGCTGCTCGCTCATCTTCATCGCTGCTCGCTCATCTTCATCATCAGAGCAGAAGCCGACTTTACATTAGCAAGATAGATTTATGACTGAAGGAACGTCCATGTCTTTTTATAATCATCTCTGTGGGTAACAATACTTAAAAAACAGGTTTTCTCTCCAACAATTGGGTGTGAAAAATTGCGGTTGTTAAAGCTTCGCTCTGTGCGACGTGCAGCGAGAGGAGAGGAGAGGAGAGGAGAGGAGAGGAGAGGAGAGGAGGAAATGATCCCGCGACACGACGTAACTTTTCTACAGCAGGAGGAGGAAATTTTGATGATTTATTCTCTCTATACGTGTTTAAAACGCTTGAACTTCATCATTATATTTTGAACTCCTGCTCAGGTGTCTCTGCACTCACAGCCCTGCTGACACAGGTGTGCTGACGTAATGACGATAGGACGGTACAGGATAAATTTCTACCGTAAGCCAACTTCACACCATTTCTAACGTCTACCACGCAGCCCTATGCTAACCCTACAAACGTGTTTAATACCTGAAACACCGACATAAACCAGAGTCCAAGGAAAGACAGGAAATGCAGACCAAGGCCACTATGTTGGTTCCATCATAGTGTAATTGTCATCTACTAATGGTCTTAACGTTATTGGCTAAATGTTACAATTGTGATAAACGTTGACAATATTGCCCAACCCAAGTTCAAACTCAAACCAACTCTGTATGTGTTATGAAATGACTCTCCACTACTGCCACATCAAGTTTTATTCTACTCTATTACAAGTACAGTTGCATTATAGGCCTTTTTATGAATCACTAAGGTTGCTTAGTAGGGCTGGGTAAAAAAATAAAATCTGTTTAATCGATCTTTGATCTATTTCATTTAAATGTGAGAAAATCGATTCACAGGACATGAGGTCGATTCTTCCCCATGGTGTCTTGTGCGCACGTCTGAGGTGTGTTTTTATATTTTGTCACTCCTGGCTTGCCGTATATTTACCTCCGGTTGACGTTCAGTGCTAACATTAGTTTTTGATAAGAAGTTGTCTGGATCAAAACAAAAAAAAGGAAGGGATCTCTAACGTTACAGCCAACTCTCCACAGAACGTAAAGACAACAGAGAGCATGGGTAGAGAAACGAAGCGGGGTTTGACGAGCCACTCGTTAGGCGCTCGAACCAACGGTATGTAAACATCTGACTTAACTGTTCTCCACAGCATGTAGAAATGTGTTAAAGACCACATTCTAACTAAATCAATCAGTTTCGTTACAAATATTATTATTTTTTTAACTTTAAGAAACATCTTAATGAAATCCACAGTTATTATTGAACAGAAAAGCAGAAGGTAACAGAAACATAAATATACAGTTTTCATTCACTCAAAAGGAGTGGGCAGAAGGATATTTATATTAGCCCACTTCTTCTCCTGCAGCCTTATTCCATCACTTCTTATTTATCAAGAAAATTATTAATTTCTTTAAAATGAATTCATCCAACAACACTGTCACCTGCAATTCCTTTTTACTTTAAAACCTTTTAAACTTGACAGTTTTCTTTCAAGATTAAAGTTTAATTTAAAAGTTTGTCCTTAAAACCTGTTAGGTTGAAGAGAAAAAATGGTGACATTGTTTATATCAACACATTTTTATTGAATTAGGGATGTCCTGATACAGATTTTTTTGGTTCCTGATAAAATCCGAGCTTTTTAATGATTAATCTTTTCAATACCGATCCGATTTATTTCTTTATTTCTTTCCAAGTGACAAGGTTGGTAGTATCAAAGCGAGCCCTGCTGTTCCACCAGAATCATCCAGTTTCAGCATCATAGTTTTCCATTGAAAAGTGTTCCCACACTGTGCACATGGTTGTGTACTTGTGTGCGTCTTGACTTCTTAACGGCAGCTGTAAAACGTGATGATGCTGAAAACTGGATCGGCCCGATCACGACTAAATCTGATTCTGCACGATTTTCAAAAAATGTCCATATCTGCCACCGATAGGATACTGAGCATCTGATGGGGACATCCCTGCACTGGATCGAATCCTGATTAATTGATTCAGAACTTTATGAATCTAAATCAAATTGATCCAGAGCAGTGTTTCACAAAGTTGGGGTCGGGACCCAAAGTGGGGTCCTGAAACATCAAGGTGGGGTCCTGAAAAGGTTTTCTGAATTAATTACATTTTTGCCT
>NW_013953344.1:139343-140039 GCF_001266775.1 Austrofundulus limnaeus
CAGACCAGTAATATTTGGGGTCACAAGTTTTTGCCATGAATATTTTGTGGGTCAGAAGATAAAAAAGTTTGGGAACCACAATTGGCCACGGTACCAGCCCTACTGCTTAGCTGTGGAAGTCATCCTGAACTGAGTTTTCTCCAAAGGTTAATCAGTTGTAGAAGTAACAACAACGGCCTGTGACATGACTGTGAATGCATTTTTGGAAAGATGATTGAAGAAACTTAAAACACTGCTGAGATGAACATGTGTTGAGCTATTTGCATGTGAACAGGAAGTGATGTCATATCTCTGAATATAAACAGAGCGTTGCTACAATAACTAACATCACAGTTTGTAGAGAAGAATCTGTTTCTTTCCATTATTCTGAGTCACTATCAGAAACACTGAGTTCAAATATTGGTTTGATAAATAAAGACCAGAGTTCCTTTGATTAAAGAGTTCCCCTTTGATGTCATTTCCTGTTTCACTTTGAGCCAAGCTTTAAAGAAAATATGCCAGTTATGTGACAAAATGATAAAATCACGTGGATTACACCAGGTTTACTAAATATACTGATGTTTTCTTTGACTTTTTGTATTTCAAGGATGTGTACGTCATAGGCACTTTACAGTTCACTGGTGGTTCATGAGATGTATCACTCACACACACACACACACACACACACACACACACACACACACACACACACACACA
>NW_013953345.1:0-4864 GCF_001266775.1 Austrofundulus limnaeus
ACATATATATATATATATATGTATTTCTTTCTTTGTTAGATAAATATTTCCATAACAATTTGCATGCCACCTTAATGTTCTGCCAGAAAATATCAATTGTGAAAATTCCAAATAGCCAAATTTTTTGAGTCATTCCTTCATTTTCCCACAACTTCTCCATGTCTAAACATTTCCACCAGCAGGCACAGGGGTCACGGCCAATCTGTGATCCCCAGGTAGGATTCCATCCAGCCTGTGGCTCACCTACACCAAACTGAGTGTTGACAGCCCAACATAAACCATCACATAACGCCGGTAGTCTCAATAGGGCTCAAACTACTTTCCATATTTGCATATAAGAAAGATGTCCATCACCACTGATCAGTAGAAATACTTTTATCATAAATCCAGAGTTGTAGACATCTTCAACATCCTCAATGGACCTAGACACATAATCTTCCACTCACCCCAACAATCACATGTCCAGCAGCATATGTACCATCAGGGCAAGAAGGGTACCCCTGACTCACTTTCCAAATAGAAAAAAAGTGTGATCAGTAACATTGAGAGACCAGCTGACCAGATCCATTTGGATGAAATGTAAACGAGGCTCCTAAATGCAGCAAAGCAGGGAAGACAAGGGAAGACTGAGTAGAGAAGGGATAAGTGTCTGCCTTCATCAAGAGCCAGAAATCTTGTGATACTCCTGAATAGGATATCAAGTCATAATCATAATCAGAAGGGCGTATGGTTTGAAAATCTCAGGGTCTTTTCTCTATTTGTTTTATTGTAGGTTACTTTGTTCTGTTGTTTTTAAACCATGACCATCATTGCACACAGGACAATTTTCAGTCACTGGAGAATAGCTGCTGCTCCTCCTCATCAAAAAGATTCAAATGAGGTGGTTCTAACATCTTTTAGGTGCTTCCCGTTGGAGATTTTCTGGGCATGTCCCACTGGAAGGAGACCCTGGAGCAGATCTTCAACTCACTGGAGGGATCTTATATCTTGGCTTGGGAACATCTTGGAAGTCCCCAGGAGAAGGTGGAGAGTGTCACTAGAGTAAGAGATGTCTGGATCATTTCTTTCTGGACCTGCTGCCTCATTGACCCAATCAGAAGTCAGTGGGTGGATGGATGGGTTGAACAATGTTTAACTAATAATGTTAACCATGGAGGCAATATAGAACTCCTGGAGAGCATGGAAACAATGTGACCGTGTGATCTACTGCAGAAGCTAAGCAGCTAAGCAAAATCAGAAAGAGTCCATTACTGTCAAAAAAAATTAAAAGACTGGCAATGTAGAAATCATAAAAACTTGATTTTATTAACAAAATTATTATTTATATTTTAGAGTGTGTATAATCTATCTAATGTTTTAAATAATGCCAGAAAAGCTGCGTGTGTTATTGATTTACCAGCAGAAGATAAATAGGAAATTGTCTCATTTTACAGCACAAGTAAGCAGATTTTATCTTATTTAGCTCAATGTGATCTGAGCAGGACATAATTAGGGGGGTTGGGTGTGTGTGCGTGTGTTTTCCGACTTTTGTTTTTTCTTTAGTTCCTTTTTCCTAGTATAACCTTTTATCAGGATCAATAATCCTTCTTTGGACAACAATATGACCCTGATAGGTGTAGAAATCAGAATTACGTCTCGTAAGTTTAAATTAGGGTTGAGCATGCACTGTCAATAGGCGTCAAACTTAGTTATAGTGGAGGATTTAATTGAAAACTTAATATTTTTTTACAAGTGCTAAGTTTTAAATATAATGTTCAATTATTCATACTCCCCCTTAGAGACAGGGTGAGACGTTCAGTTCTTCAGGAAAGTCAGAGTAGAGTCGATGCTCCTCCACATCCCGAGGAGCCAGTTGAGGTGGTTTGGGCATCTGGTATGGATGTCTCCTAGATGTCTCCCTAGGTAGGTGCCAATATTCAGTTTCCTGATACACCATGTAAGGTCTGTGCTAACTAAGTTCAGTTATTTTCAAGTAAAGAGAGACCATAAAGACTCGCATGAATTAGTAGACCAGTTCAATTAAATTCAAAACATCTCACAAGCCAGATAAAATTACATCAAGGGCTAAATCTGGCTTGCAGGCCTTCAGTTTGACACATTTGAGTTAAAGTCTGGGTTAGGCTATTTTAAATGAATCAGTAAACTATTCTATCAAAATGTGTGAGCTTTTATACTTACAGTGGTGTACATGTATACCCAGCAGGGAGAGTCCATACACATGCATGATCACTCACTTTGTGAACATGTTATGCATCATGCATGCATCTTTCCAAGAGTGACATGTTTACAGAAGGACCACACAAAAGTAAAGGACTCCTGCTAAACCTGTTAAATATCCAACTTCAACTGTGTCAACATGCAGACACACATGTTCTCACACAGCTTGGTAAACCACAGAAATGTGTTTGGCAGCGCGTTATACTTTGCATTAAGTTCCTCCTCCACCCCTTAAGTTTATGTTTGTCAATAAAAACTACTTCAGCAAACATTTCCTGAAGTTGGCTTTGCTGTCACTGCTCTTCAGCCTTCAGGTATGGGCTGTGGGTGGAACTGATGTGGCTGGAAAACTTCCACAAAGTTTAATAAGATATGTGAAACATTTTTTAAATGACTGAATTTTCCCCTCAAGATACGGTTAAGATACCTTTTGAAAACTCTTTGAAAATATCATAGTTTGCTTCTAGTGGCTTTATAGTGGCTCTGCTGACGGGGAGGGGGGGGGGAGAGTTTTCTTAGATTAGATTAGATTAGATTAGATCAGACCTTTATTGTCAATGTACAGAGCACAATGAAATTACCGTATTTTTCGAACTATAAGCCGCAACTTTTTTCCTGAACTTTGAACCATGCGGCTTATAGTCCGGTGCGGCTTAAACGTGGATTTTTTTTCTTCAGCCACCAGGGGGCTCTTATGCTGTATTTGCTTCAACCACTCACTTCAAAAAAAGAAAGGAAAAAAAAAAAGAAATAAAAAGCGATCGCTCCCAAAGCCGACTGTTGTACCAGGAAGCAGCGATTTAAACAATAGTGGCTCCTGAACATAAAAATGGGTGGGGCGGACATTGACACAGATCCCGGAATTATTATATTTTTACTAATAATATGTAATCAGTAACAATATATTATGTAGGTTGAATGTAAATTTATATAAATATAAGCTATTTGTTGCTAATATTTACTTTAACTTTCTTTTTGCACATCACTTTTTTTCCTCTCTATCTGCAGTCCTGCTGGTTTGAGGTTGTGTCCCGCACATCTCGCAAAAACACACCCTTATTAATGCACACAGAGTTAGAAGCTTTTTCCCTCATGAACCAGGACACAGCGAGATTCAGGCTACTAATTAAACAGTTTGAAAAAAGATGGGCCGCTGTGTGCGTACTGCGCAAAGATGAATTCACTGCCGCAAATGCACATCATTTCTCCGACAAATCGGCACACAGAACGCACATATTCATCACTTTAGGACCTATTAATTATATTTGCTAATATTTATTTTAACTTTATTTTTGCATGTCACTGTTTTATCCTCTCAATCTGCACCACTGCCATGCATTGCTCTCAGCCCTGCTGCCCACACATTTCGCAAAAACGCTCTCTTTATTAATGCACACAGAGTTAAAAGCTTTTTCCCTCATGAACCAGGACACGACGAGATTTAGGCTACTAATTTAACAGTTTGAAAAAAGCTGAGTTGCGATGTTAACTTGACCTAGCATGGCTAGCTTCATAGCACACTGTAAATGTGCTTTGCTTGACTCATGTGTCTTGGCTCATTCAGAAAAGTGCTTCCAATCGCTTAAGCCACTTGAGGTCCATATATCTTTTCTTGAGCTTGACTGGAACAAGAGACACAGAAAGCAAAATACCGTGTTCCTGATAGAGCATCTGCATATCTATTGTTTTTTTTTTCATACCATGTTCGAGAAAATGTCCTGTTGCATATATTCCCTCTGTCAGTAGTTTTTTAGATTATGGTAATGTCTGGTCTGTCTGGTCCAAACTGCTTAATTGCTAATTTCTCTTCTAATTTCAGCCTTTCAAATGGATTTCTTAACAAAAAATCTACACTGTTGCACACAGCAGGCTCCATTTCGCACGCCATTTCTCAAGTACAGTGTTCAGAGTAGCTAGTGATCGTAATCAATGCGCCACAGAAACTAACAAATTCTGTCAATAGGGCATACTATTTTACGCCCCAATGATACACTATTTGGCGCGGCCTGCACTTCCAATCATTGCAGATAGGGTACTATTATGAAACTGATCATGAACTCGGGTGTCGACATGTTCCGCCCTGTAACTGTAAATGATTAAAAAAACAGAAAATAAAAGATTAAAATCTATTTAAATTGCATGTAAAATAGTCAAAATAGTTGGAAAATACACAGAAAAAAACCTATAGTACAGCAAGCTTGGCAAAGAAGAAATTTCTATATTTATTACAAAGCACTACTTTGTGGGGCGAATGATTTTTTTATGTGGGGCTGCGCCCCACCTGCCCTTATTGACCAGCCGCGCCTGCATTTAAAGATAGTCAATGGCCAAAAACTCATAAAAGGGTATAAAACAGACATTTTCACGGTGTAATCTGACTGATAAAAACTTTGGAGCTTAATCCAGGACCAGTTTGTGGATAAACGTCGAGTGAAGAGCCGCAGACTTTTTTTTTCTGAATTGCACCCCTGGGGAAGGGATCCCATGCAGTGACGTATGCTGGAGCGGGAGGGCTTTCCCAACAGCTAGGCTCGAGGTTTCTCAGGGGAACTATGAAAGGTCCTGGTCATGGAACACTGGACCAGCTCTACACCCTCAGCAGGGTCCTGGAGGGTGCATGGGAGTTCGCCCAACCGGTCTACATGTG
>NW_013953345.1:5765-7991 GCF_001266775.1 Austrofundulus limnaeus
AGGCCCCGAGGAAGACCCAGGACACGCTGGAGGGACTATGTCTCTCGGCTGGCCTGGGAACACCTTGGAGTTCCCCTGGAGGAGCTGGAAGAAGTTGCTGGGGAGAGGGAGGTCTGGGCTTCCCTTCTGAAGCTGCTACCTCCGCGACCCGACCCCAGATAGGCGGAAGAAAATGGATGGATAGATGGATGGACTATGAAAGGTCAGTGCGAAAATGGATGCTGAACCACGTGACGGTGCGTCGACCGGTCGACAGCTGAGCGACCATATTGCCAGCTTAGCCAGAGGTGTAGCGCCATTTTATTTTAGCTGGTAGCAGACATGACACGACGGATCTTCGACAGACACGATACTGGACAGTGTGTGGGCCCACATCACAGATTCGGTGAAAGCAGCCATCAAGATAACAAAATCAATTCCTGCTGTTATTCCTGGAGGTACAACAAAGTTTTTGCAACCCCTGGACATCAGTGTGAATCGTGCATGACTGACGGGGATAAATCATTCACAACAACTGGCCGAATGCGAAGAGCGTCATTTCCTGAAGTCTGCCAGTGGATCCTAACAGTGTGGAGCAGAGTGAATGAGTCTACCATCACCAGTGGGTTCTGAAAGGCTGGACTGCTACGTGAAGAGGACACAACAGCTTCAGAGCCAGCATTACCCCGGGAGGACAGTGACACAGAAGGCAACACTGAACAGATACCGCTGTGTGACGCAGCTTTTCTCAGCTTGTTTAACTCCGACACTGAAGACGAGGATTTCAATGGTTTCAGTGCGCCGGAGGACGATGAATGACATGTTTTGTTGGACCAGAAACTGTTAAAGAAAACTACCAAAAAATTCCTCGGAACTTTAATTCCTAAATGTTTGTTTTTCATGTTTTGATGTTGAATTCATTCTTTGATGACAATTTTGGGTGTACTGTTTTTTTATGTTGGGCGTGCGGCTTATAGTCGGGTGTGGCTTATATGCTAATGTTCGCAGGTTTTTTAAAAAAAATGGCGGGTGCGGCTTATAGTCCCAAAAAATGGTATAGTTCAGAACACCCATTCAGAAGAAGACAGAACATAACAAACATAGGAGAACAGGTGCTCTGGGTCATGCAGCCACAGACCCTGCACAGAGTAAGGATCATCTTCATGAAGACATCGTGAGAAGGCGCAACCCTTAATAGAAAAACTAAAAACCACACAAGGGAAGATGAGGAAAAAAAAAGGTCTGTATGTGTGTGTGTGTGTGTGTGTGTGTGTGTGTGTGTCTGTCTGTCTGTTATCAAAATATCTCATTAACCACTTAATTTTTCATGAAACCGTAAAATAGAATGATGTATGTGCCTCTTGAATTGGAATCACCTCAATTCTGACAAGGATCTCAGGGAGTTCAACCCAGCCACAGACGAACACAAAGAACTTAGAATAAAGAATTTATTCAACAAAAGGCAGAAGTGGCAGCAAAAATTTACATGAACTGAACAGGAACAGGGCAGAACATAGAGGACCATGGCAACATGAGATCAAGCAATGAACCAGCTGGGAAATGGTGACAATGTGATGAATCATGTCCATGTTCTGTTTTTTATCAAGTAATGTCATGTTTTTCCACCACTAGTTCCACCACCTTACTCATTGTTTCACCCCTCCTGTCACAGAAATTCCAATCACCATCATACTACTCACTTGTTATCTCCAGTACTTAAAGCTGCTGTATGTAGTTTCTGGAAAACCCTGGACTTAGAAAATATTTGTAGAGATACAACCTTCAGGTTCCTCCCCCTGCTCTCTGTTAAGCTTCAGCCCCTCTGCCCAAGCTACTCCCCCACAGCATGGCTCTGACTTGGAGCAGGCTTGCTAGTAAACAGGAAGAGTGTGGGACGAGCTACAGACAAACAGAAATGAGTAAAACAATGCTGCAGTCACAGGTAAGAAGGAACCATCAACAATACATTTTTGATAGGGGTGCAACAATACATGTACCCATGTCGAACCGTATCGAACAATACAGATTTTTAAAATTTACTTTATCAACATGTCTTCTGAAGATGCTCTGTGTTGAAGGATCAGTGGATCTGTGTTCGACTACTCCACCTAGGCTGCATTTTTGAGCTCAGATCCACTGAGAAACTTGCTGTTTCAGCAACATTTAATGTAATTTAAAAACTGGACTTTTGTGGTTAAACAAATGTTCATAATAAATTTAAATAAATGACAAGTTAAAATTTTGTAT
>NW_013953345.1:8630-10301 GCF_001266775.1 Austrofundulus limnaeus
CCACAGAACTGAAGGCGAGGACATCGAGGTTCATCAGAACTAGAGACAAGGCAAGACAAGACAAGACAAGGTGAATATAAAACTAGAATTGAACTAGTTTTAGCCAGACAGAGTCCTACCCAGATTACTCTTTGATCCGGCGTCGTCCTGCAGTGAAGTCTCTCCTTAAGAATGCTGCTCATCAAGCAGCTGGATTGGAGACACCTGTGAAAGTGATTAGTGACAACCAAAACAGTGTGGGAGGGGGAATGGAAGATTCCACCTTTACATTTTGAGGTTAAACAAATGTTCATAATTAATTTAAATAAATTACAAGTTAAAAGTGGCATGGAATTTTCACTTTTTTGGATTTAAAAAATATTGAACCGTGAGACTAAATTATCAAACCGAACTGAATCATGATTTTTTTGTATCGCTGCAGCCCTAATTTTAGCTATCATGTCTTGCACATACTTTATCTACACAAGTGTTCCTCAAATCTTTATGGATTTTGTCATAACGTTACATGTAAATTATGTTCACTCTTTCTATAAGTTTAAAATAGCTAGCAAGCTAACAAAACACAGTAGCTGCAGATTAGCATTGTGTAATGTTAGATAAAGTTTATTTCAGCAACATGACAAGCCTGTGTATTAGTATTTTCAGCTCTTGCTTTGCACAGTGTGACATTTTATCTTTATGTTATGCAGCTAGAGTTTTTGACAGTCAATGGGCTCCAACCAGAACATCTTCTACCAGCTGACTGACAGAGAAGCTGTGCTGGATCATCAGACAGGTCACTGGGAGACGCAGCAGAGTGGGTTCAGCTCCTGAGAACCTCAGCAGGACATCTGCATCTCAACCCTACCTTCCACTCATCAAACCATATATTCTGCAGGCAGGAGTCTTGTTTCTGGACAGGAGGATCTGTAGATGAGCTTCCAGATGATGCTGAAGACAACAGGCAGTTCCACATGCAGCATACAGATAGTTTGTGGCTTTGCACTACTGGTCAGAGCATGCTGCTGAGTGTGGACTTCAAGGACTGTTTTAAACATTTTCATGGACAATACAGGATTTATTTCCTTGAGGCAATACGATTGTAATACTGTCTTGCCATGTATAAAACATTTTCCTATTTAAATTAATATTTCTATTAGAATTTTGGTAAATATTCTTCAATAAAGTGTTAAATGGTTTTAGTTTTTTGTAACTGCTTGTTAGAACTAAAGCATCACTTTACCATTGAACATTACTGAATTATCTTTTGATCAATTACAAAACACAAACTTACATTAGGAATCATGATAAATCACTGGGTCAGTGCTAGGCATGCAATGACAAACACTAAAACAAGAACTAACATCTTAAAAATATGCTCTTAAAAACTTGTCTTTTTTAATAGACACTGTTATTTTATGTCTCTTGTGGTAATACACTGAAACATGTCCAGTATGTCTGAAGGGACCTAAAATAACTTTGTCTAGTAAAAAAGAAACGTTTTTAAAGATTTACCAGATATATAGGCACAATTAACTTCACAGGATTATTAAATATATGCTTTATTTGACATATGGGTAAAATAAATCTGTTATTTATTTGCACAGGTAAATACATTATTGTTTGAATAATATTATTGTTGAAAGATGATTCATCCATATTCCTCTGTGTGTCTGGGACCGTTTCTGATCT
>NW_013953345.1:11117-14079 GCF_001266775.1 Austrofundulus limnaeus
TCCTCTGGGTCTCCTCCCAGTGGGACGTGTCCAGAACACCTCACCAGGGATGAGCCCAGGAGTCATCCTAACCAGATGCCCGAGCCACCTTGACTTGCTCCTCTCGAGGTGGAGGAGCAGCTGTTCTACTCTGAGTCCCTCCTGGATGACTGAGCTTCTCAGCCTATCTCTAAGGGAGAGCCCAGACACCCTGCAGAGGAAACTCATTTCAGCTGCTTGTATCTGTGATCTCCTTCTTTCAGTCACTACCCAAAGCTCCTGACCATAGATGAGGGTAGGAACGTAGACTGACTGGTAAACTGAGAGCTTCGCCTTCTGGCTCAGCTCTCTCTTCACCACGACAGACCAGTACAACACCCACATCACTGCAGACACAGCACCAATCCACCTGTTGATCTCCTGCTCCATTCTTCCCTCATTCATGAACAAGACCCTGAGATACTTAAACTCCTCCACTTGGGGCAGGACCACCTCCCTGACCCAGAGAAGGCACCCTACCCTTTTCCAGCTGAAGACCATGGTCTGGGATTTGGAGGCACTGATCCTCATCCTGGCTGCTTCACACTCGGCTGTGAACTGCTCCGGTGAGAGCTGGAGCTCAGGATCTGATGAAGCCAATAGGACCACATCATCTACAAAAAGCAGTGTGTGTCTAACCCTGACTCTAAAATACTTTGATATACACTCTGCTTTGTGACTGCATGGTGCTCAAATATCTCCCCTTTTTGTCTCATGTGTCAAAAGACAGTCAACCATTTGAATAATTTTTTTTGAACCAAAATCATTGTGACTATTTATTTATAGAGAAAAGAAAAGAGAATTTCTACTGGCAACAATTCCAGACAAGACACATTGGTCAATCTTCTTCTCTTAATTGTATTTACATATATAGTGAAACCTGCATGCTAACTAAGGCCTGTAAAGTTTGAGACAAACTCAGGAGTGATTTGTAGGGTCCTGGGAGCTTGCACAGTCTGACCTTGCTGAGATTTTGCTGTGATGTCTGAAACTAAAAAGACTGGCTTCTGTTTTAAATGTTTTACACTTCTCAACAATCATTCAATCAGTCAAACACCCAGGAGCACCTGGATGTTTTTTTTGATTGTAGCATGAAGCAGGGCCCCTTTTTTACCCTTTAACCTGTCACCTCATCTTTCTACCAACTCTTCCCGTAAAATGTCATTCTGCCCTAAAGATCCTCGGGCTCTGTTCATCAGTCATATGGTAGACTTACTCACACACTGACAGAGGGAAATCTACAGAGATGGTTATCTTTAGGCTCTTCTTTAACTTTATTTATTACTAAGTATATTGAGGAAACTGTTGTGAGATTGTATTGTATGGATTTAGAACTAGTTTCAGTACAAATATACAATCCATTAGTTCACAAATCTGTCATCTGATGAAGATGGATACATTTTTTATAAAACAAAGATTTGCTGACAACCGAGGCTGTCGATATCACAAACTATCTGGTCGTTCGGACCACTTATTACTAGTTGCCAAATGTTTTAATAATAACCAGCAAAGGTCTTTCTGATAAATAATTCCACACAAGTTTGCTTAAGCCTGTTAAGGGGAACAAAATATTCTGGTACACAAAGATGACAAATGTAGGAAGCTCACAAAACAATGTCGTAATGTGAATTTTAAACCTACATCTGCCACAGCCGCCCAGCTGTGTCAGCAGCATTTTCTATGTGCTCCATCATCCCAGACTTAGGTTATACATATGTTTTTGTATTTCTGAACATATTTAGGGCTCACAGAAATTAAGCACAGCATATCAGGATTGTTACACCATCTTTAATCTGCTTAAATAACAAATTAAAATCAATCCATGTTGCCAGAATGTAAAAATAAATATTTTCTTTATTGTAAAAGAAAAACTTTCAATAAATAATCTGTTACGTTCTTCTGTTGCTACATTAAAATATTGCTACTTTTACCAGCTCACCTGTAATTGACAACATAGTCTAACACTGATGTCAATTACAGGCCAATCTCACATTTTAAGTGGGAGAACTTGCACAGTTCGTGGCTGACTAAATACTTTTCTCTCTGCTGTATTTAGTTTGTACAGTATGTTGTGTTTAGTCAAAACCTTCATATCGGATGTCCTTGACATCATCTGCAAAGGCTTCTTCTTGCACAAAGTTGATTATGTAGATTTTGGCATTCTGCTTCTTCAAGTACAGTTGAATTACTTGTTCTTAGTTGAAGTCCCTTAATTCCTCTAACAAATCCCTTAAGCCCTGAAATGGCTCTGATCAACCTACAGCAATCAAAAACTTTGTTAGTCAATTCATAATTATAGTCACTTCCTTTGTATTGAGTACATGAACGTGTGCTTTGTGAAGGTCTGGATCAGGTGATTGTTCTTCTCCCACTATCACCTCACTTTGTGGAACCACTTTATTTCATTTTTGCCTGTTTTCATTCCAGCTTGTTATTGTAAAAAATAATTACTATCCATTTAAACTGTGCCTCTTAGACTGAATTTAACTGTGGTTGAATGAGAAGTATAAATATATAAAACTCTGATACTGTAGTAGTTTGTACACAAACAAATCATGTCACACTCCAGCAGGACATACTGTAGCAGACATATGTAGTTGGTGGCAATTTATATATATATATATACCGTGAGAGACACTAATAAGCATAACATGCCGGCTCAGACGTCGCCCGGCCAAACAAGGTCTGCGTTAGGTGCTGGGGAACCAGAGCACCTTGATGAAAAATGGGCTACTGCTCAGACGTCGCCCAGGCCAAACAAGGTCTGCGTCAGGTGCTGGGGAACCAGAGCACCTTGATGAAAAATGGGCTACTGGAACAAGACGAAAATGGGCGAGAGATGAAAACATGGATCTGTTGGAATGCTACTACTCAAGTAACCCTAGCCAGAGGGGCTACATGCAAAGACTGTGGGAGGAATGGTTACTTCGACATCCCCAGTCGA
>NW_013953345.1:17472-23301 GCF_001266775.1 Austrofundulus limnaeus
GTATAGTATATAGTAAGCCTTTGTGTGTGTCGTATGATTTACCAAGAATGCAGAAACACGTTGGAATAAATGCACAGAAAGTCTGCTTGTATGGTCGTCAAAATGATTTAATTCTGAGCGACAACAAATAGAAGTCAATCAGGAAGTGTGTCGTTTTGTTACTGGCGCGTCAGCGGAAAGCAGCCAATAATATACATCATGATACCATCATGTGACATGCTTATAACCAATCACAGATCGACACCTGTAACCATCTAACCAAATGACAGGACTGTCAACCTGGAAACACCTTATCAGAAATTAAATAGGTCATACATTACTCTTGAAGTCTGGCCGATAGAGTAAAACAGCCGAAAACTGGTTATAATAAGATATGGTAACTGGGCAGTGTCAAGGTAGAACAGACACATGTATACATAATTAATCCATAACATTCCCTCCTCTTGAGTAAACTATACTCAAAACCAAACCAAATGGAATAATTATGAAATGTCCAAACACAAATGTGTCACCCAACAACAAATACAATGGAAAAATAAGGAAAAAATAGTGCAAGTTAAATGACGACCAACAACATACACATTCAATCAATGTAAGATACAACAGGAAAAATGCATAAATGACAAATGAAACATTATTACAAATCAGAAGAATCGATGAAGAAAAACATGTTGAAATTTAAAAAACTTAAAAGTCCAAACTCAGACAAGGTATCACAACACAAGTTCTGCCTCCCAGTGAGTTAGATGACATCTATCACTAAGTAAGCTTAGATCTAGTCCTTCTGTGAATGACCTAGACATGGTTAGACAGAAACTCTCAGCTCCCCGGACCTCAACAGCAAAACCCAGACGGGTCAATTCTCCCTCAAATATGTCTTTGTGGCGTACCAGGCTCGAGGTAGCAGAATACCCCCTCCCCAGCCTACCACAAACTCAGAAAGGAACAAATAAACAAAAATATGACTGTCGTGGGAGAAGTCTCCGGGAGACTCAGCTGAAAATCACCTAAACTTCACCAGTGAGCTGTACAGATGGACAAAAACACTATAAAATCATTAACCAAAACAAACAAACCATAAAATAAAAAACACAACCCCAATCATCCAGAAGTGTCTAAGTGGTTTAAAAATTATGTTATGAGATGGGCCTCAGAAAAAAGACAAGGGGTAACACTGATACTGCCCAGGAGGGGGAGCCAAATACCAACCCAGCTACCCAGGGCATCAACTAATCCATGAGAGGAAAAAAAACGGGAAATTTCAAACATCGCACAAACACAATTACATTGCAGGCAAAACAGTGAAACATTTAAAATGCATAATAATTAGCCAGTCAGAAAAGCACAAGGCTAGTCCAGTATTTCAGATAGGGGCATTTTATATTGAGTTTCACTGTTCTTTGCACATTTCAACTTTACAATAACTTAAATCCCCGGTTCCAGAAATATTAAACCTGACACTTTCTCAAGACAGTTTTCATCATCTGAAGAAGCAGAAAAGGATATTAACATCTTGCCTCCCACCTGCTTCGTGGGAACCCTCTCATGGGATATTGAAAACAAGGTCCGCCTGGCCCAACAGTCCGAACCATACTCAGGTACAGGACCACCTGGTAAAAGGTTTGTCCCCAAATCTGTTATTGGTCAAGTATTAGACTGGACTCACAATCATCGTTTTACCTGTCATCCTGGTACTTCCCGTATGTTGTCCTACTCTAAGAGGTATTTTGGTGGCCTACTATGTACAATGATATCAAGGAGTTTGTTGCAGCATGCCCCACCTGTGCTCGAAATAAAAGCAACAACCAACAACCATCTGGACTCCTGCAACCTTTGCCCACACCTGCTCGCCCGTGGTCCCACATCTCTTTGGACTTTGTTACTGGACTTCCCCCTTCCCAAGGTAAAACCACCATTTTAACTATCATCGACAGGTTCTCTAAAGCAACTCATTTCATACCCCTGGTCAAACTACCCACCGCTTTCGAGACCGCCCAACTCCTGGCTAACCATGTTGTCCGCCTACATGGGATCCCGTCTGACGTCGTCTTTGACCGCGGACCTCAGTTTGTATCCCATGTATGGAAAGCTTTCTGCAATGCATTGGGCGCAAAGGTTAGTCTCACTTCTGGACACCATCCACAATCCAACGGCCAAACAGAAAGGTGCAACCAGGAGTTGGAAGCCACCCTCAGGTGTGTGATCAACAACAACCCTTCCTCTTGGTGCCAACATCTCATTTGGGTCGAATATGCACATAATTGTCATCTCTCTTCTGCCACCGGCTACTCACCTTTCGAGATCTCTCTTGGTTATAACCCCCATTGTTCCCCAACGTTGAGTCCGACATCATGGTTCCCTCTGTTCAACAACATATCCAATGCTGTTGCAGGATTTGGAACCAGACCCAAAGAGCCCTCCTACATACCGCACAACAAAACAAGAGATTTGCTGACCGTCACCGCTCTTCTGCCCCATCCTATCAAGTAGGACAAGAGGTATGGCTCTCCACACACGATATTAATCTGAAGGATTTCCCTAAAAACTCTCACCTAGATTCATCGGTCTGTTTCCTTTGGAGAAAGTCATCAACCCTACCGCTGTCCGACTTCGCCTACCTGCCACCATGAAGGTTCACCCCACCTTTCACGTTTCTCAAATCAAACCCGTCTCCACTAGTCCCCTGAGCCCACCAGTCGTCACCCCACTGCCCACCCGTCTCCTGGACGATCAACCGATCTACACCATGCGTCGCATCCTGGATGTTCGCCGTCGTGGATGAGGACACCAGTTCCTCATCGACTGGGAAGGTTATGGTCCGGAGGAGAGGTCCTGGATACTGAGGTCGTTCATCTTGGATCCTGACCTTTTTACCACCTTCTACAGGGACCACCTGAGAAAAAGCCTTGAATCGCCAGGAGGCGATTGTTGAGGAGGGGGTACTGTGACATTTTGGTGTTTCCACCCCCCTACCTCCTTGATTAGTGGCAATGCTGATCACCCACACCTGTGTGCAATTTGGCTCATCTACTCCAGGCTTCTTAAGGCAGTGCCAAAGACCAACTCAGCGCTGGAGCATAGCCTCTTATTTGGTATGAGCTCAGCCCACCACTTGTTACTCTCTCAAAGAGATTTGTATTACCTGTGTTTTTTGTACTTACCTGTTTTCAGGAAATAGTTCTCCAGTACGTTTTTGCCTGCCGCCTTGGACTCCAAGCCTCTCACCAGTTTCTCACGCGCTGCCTCCAACGACTCACTGTAAATATCCACGCATCTGTAAATACTCACCTTGGAAATCCTACCATTGTGCACCAACTCTTCCGTGCTTCATCTCCTTCCCCAAACCGTAAGAACCTACCTGCTGCACTCACCTGTTTAAGTCCTTTTCTGGAAAATTATCAAGTACTCACCTCTACTACCGTTCTGTTCCAGGTCCAGACCCCAGACCCCTCCCGCACCTGTAAAAAATAAAAATCACTTATCTTTTATCACTTGCCTCCATCTCTGTTTGTCGCTGGTACTGCTCATGTTGACCCAAAAACTGTATTGCTGACAGGGTCAGTCTCTGCCGAAGTTTCTGAAGTCTTTTGCTGCTGATATTCAAATTTCTTACTCTTCTTCTCTTCTGACTAATTTGGGAGTGCGCTGACTTTTTAAAAATCTTTGTTTTGGGCAGAGTTAAGTTGTTAGTTGGCCAATAAAAATGTTACACCTTATACAGGAAAAGGGTCTCAGCGAGTCAAATCTGTTGGAGGTAAATTTTACTTTGAAAACAAAAACAAGGGCGTGTTCTAGTTTATCTTGCATTTACTTAAAAAGGGAAGAGGAGACATCTGGTTTTTGTCTCAGGGATAAAATTATCATAGTTAATTATTAAAATTCAAGTCCTATGTTTCTAAGGATTAAATCATGGAATAAAACACACATCTTCATCAGGAAAACATTTCTTCAAAACAATTAACACCACACAGTTATTATACTGAGTCCTTAGTATGTAAATACTTAGTTAAAACAAGAATATAGGGGAGCTTCAATGGGTTTTGTCCTTTCTGTAAAGAAAAACACGTAAAATCACATTTCTTTGATTAACTTATCTGAAAACAGACAGTTGGATAAAAACATTCAATCTTGTTCTCTCTTTTTTTTCAAGAATGGTAGATTCCTTTGTTCTCAGTCAAGCTGAAAAGTCGGGTGAAAGGAATTTATGGTCCCTATGAAGAGGAACCAAGACAGTCTTGTCCTTATAAGGTCACTCGAAACTTGTAGGGGTTCAAGAATGTGGGAATTCTTATCAATTAACTGTAAGGCGTCAAGACGTCTGGTGGGGGTTTGTGTGAGATGTTAATTCAAGCCATAAATGAAGTTCCATGCAAAAATCCTTAGGAATAGTCTGAGGTCAAAAGTGGGGGTTTCCTTCCTCCTCTGTGTCGTCAGGAAATGGTTAAGAATATAGTCAGAACTGATAATTATATGCAGGAAATTACTACAGTTGTATTGTGTAGGGGTCACCTCGAGTGAAGAAACAWGATTTACTGCCTCGAAGCAGGCCTCGGACAGGCCTGACGAGAGGACAGAAACTCTGTCACAAACTGAACTCTATTTAGGCCATGACAGGTCATTCAAACCCGGAAGAGAATTCCTCAGTTAACAATCGGATAATGGACAGAACAATCTCTTCTGTTCGTGATTCATTTGTTGTTTAACTAAGAATGTTTATGCATTTGTTAAGTCATGATAATGACTGTCAAAAGAAAAGTGGAACCACTTCTTTTCTTTTATCATGCCTTAAAGATTAATAATGGTATAAAAAATCACAGAGAATCTGATTACAATGTTTTCATTGTGTTTTTATGTAAATCACTGTTTTTATTTGACTGTGAACACAGTAATATAATTGTGGATTTTTCCTGAGAAAATCTTTCATTTATCTGGACTAACAGAAGATTCAGAACTGATTATAAGACAGAAATGTTAATTAATCATCATAAATATTTTGCAGTGATTTCTCAGAGTCTATCAGAAGAAAGCTGAAAAAAGGTTAACATCCAATTGTGAACAGCCATAGAATTTTAACCTTCGGCTGGCGCCCTGGCAAATCTTTTTATCTTTCTTTCTTTGACTCATCTCTAAGCCTGAGGGCGGAACCAAAGATTGTCCGTTTCTTTTACTAACCCGGACGTCTTTGAGCGACACTCTCTTCTTCCTGACACCAACCGAGGAAGACAAAGCTGAGTTCTCTCTCCGGAGGAACTCACTTTTGTCATGAATTCGGTTTTTCAAGTCACGTCACAGCCATGTTTCACTCATTGCTCTACTCCTCCCGTCACAGAAACTCTTATTATCACTCATGCTTCTCACCTGTGTCTCCAAGTATATAAGCTTCTCTCCTCCACTAGTCCAGCGCCTGATTATTGAACGGTTYGCCAAGTAAATGTCTAGCATTCCAAAGTCACGTCTCGTCTTCCTGGTCACGATCCCTTTTCTGGTTTTTGGTCTCACGTCTTCTGCCTTGCCCCTGAATGGAACTTCTTCTGATTCTGACTTCCTGGTTTTGACCCCCGACTGCTCCCACGGATTTTCGCCTCCAGCCCGAGTCCCTGTCGGATACCTCCAGTCATCTGTCGCCCGGCTCCCGACCACTGCTTCTGCTCACCGACCAAGAGTTAAGCCTGCTCCTCTTAACACCAGTCTGCCTTCTGCCTCTCTGTGCATGACCCCGTTCAGTCCTCAGGATTCGTCCATGCCTCAGCGCTTCGCTCCGATTCAACAACACGGAAATCTCCGCAAGACGTTCCCACGTCTCCCTCGTCTGGTGACGTCATTCAAGGG
>NW_013953345.1:28863-30064 GCF_001266775.1 Austrofundulus limnaeus
ATTACAGCATTGCTTATACAGCCAGAACATGTTTACACTGACATTTAGTAGAAAGTAATATTGTTCACCTGGATCAGAGTATGAAGTGAGGGTGCTTCACTTACTGACATTTTAGTAACAGAATTTTATTGAGTGGACATCAAGTGAGACTTTCTGAAGGAGAACTGTTAAATAAATCCTAGGTGTAAAGCTTGCACACAGTGTGCACTATGTGGTCCTCTGCCATTTAGACTGTAAAAAGTTTACGTCTCCCACTGTGCAGTATCAGCTAAACCCAGAACCAGCCCCAAAGCCTATGCACACATACAATCTGTTTTTCAGCAGAACCACTGACTGCTGACTCAGCACATCCACATACCATGGGTGGACAGTCATCTCAACTCTATCACTGTGCTTTTGCTTGTTTAACCTGGGTGGTCCCTGCAGCCACCACGTCTGGCACCTTTGGCAATATGGTCTAAGGAAAGATGTGATTTTAGGTAAGGGTGTAGAGGTGATACACAGAAAGCATCCCTCAATAAGGACACATAAAAATAGATTAGGTGAAACAGCAGCAGTCAAACATGTTATCAAAGTGTTTTATTTCTCAACATATTTCTTTGTTGTCACAATTAATGACTTAGTTTGATTTTTGAACTGCTTTTAAAAACTGAACAATTTAGTAGAATTTTGACCTCAAGTAAGAAGCTCCTTTGTGTTTATTATGACCCCTGCATGCGCACGGTGGTCATATTGTTTTCACACTGTTTTTTTTTGTTTTTGTTTTTTTGTGTGTGTGTGTGTGTGTGTGTGTGTGTGTGATTTTTGGTCAACCATAGAACAAAAACTGCTGCACCGATCAACATGAAGTTTGGAAGGACTGTAGATAAGTCAGACCCAAACCTGCCAACAGTTTAATGATAGACCCCATATTTGGGGACTGTGCTCGCTCCATCCAAAGAGAGGTCTGGACATACAAAAATGCTTATAACTCAGAAACTATTCAACATAGGAGCTTCAGATTTATTTTGTTGTTTAGCTCTGATGAAGCTCTATCCATCAGGACCACCAATCAGTGCCACCCCACGACCCCCACTTTATCTGAAAAAGTGGTGTCTGTACATATAAAAATGCCTAAATTATCTTTCTTCAATCACACAATCACACACACACACACACACACACACACACACACACACACACACACACACACACACACACA
>NW_013953345.1:30721-36981 GCF_001266775.1 Austrofundulus limnaeus
GAAGGGGTGGGGGGCACTGATTGGTGGCCTGATGGATAGAGCTTCATCAGAGCTAAACAACAAAGAAAATCTGAAGCTTCTATATTGAACAGTTTCTAAGTTATAAGCATTTTTGCATGTCCTGACACCCCCAATTTGAAAGGAGCCCCCTCCTCAAATATGGGGTCTATTTTAAAACTGTTGGCTGGTGCAGTGTAGGTCAGACTCATCTACAGTCCTGACTCATTTCATGTTGATCGGTGTAGCCGTTTCTGTGCTATGGTTGACCAAAAATCACTGAAAAAAAAAACTATGAAAACAATGACTCCCGCATGTGATCTAAGAAAAAAAAATTACAGACATGAACTAAAAGTGAAATGAAATCTTGGTGGAAACTCCACCTCAAAGATTATGATCAGGTGTGTTTGCAATTCTGAGTAAAGCAGATTAGAAAGTGTTGTATTTCCAAACAGGTCAGCAGTAGGATTTTTGCCTGCAAAGGGAGCAGCAGTTCCCGTATACAGAGCAAATAATTTGTAACTCAGTACACACAAACAGTTAAAACATATTATCCAACAGGAATGTGCAGTGTCAGAATCATAGAAAAACAAAACAGCACAGAGGTGATTTAATTTCAGCATACTCTGAGATTACTAAATTTAGATGTACCCAGGTATTCAGTCTTCTCTGGACTGGTCATTTGAAACATTGAATTTTTTTTACTAAATGATGACTTGTTTTAGGGCTATTAACAGCAGGACAGACATGTAAGAAGTGTGGCATTTGGTGATTTCCTCACCTTATGCCTCCTCGTTTCCTGGCAACGCACCTGCTGATTGATCACACCTGCAGAGGAGCTGGCTCATCAGCACTGGCTTTAAAAGGAAGACTGAAGGATCAACTCATTGCTGCTCCTTACCAGTAGGTGGCGGTAATGCACACCAACAAGTTGCTTGCCAACCGCCATTAAACAAGAAGAAGAAGAAGAAGAAGAACTCATTGCTGAAGCATCAAACCGCTTTTGGTAAAGATCTCAGCCTTGACTATTTTTTGAAAACCTGATTTATCTAACCCTTGTATTTTTCCTTGTGTACTTACCTGTCTCCAGTTTAAAGAAATCGCCTTGGAACTGTTTTTTTGGATCTTGATCAAGTCTGCCTGCCTGCTGAGCCTCTCACCTGCTTCATGCGTTTGCCTCCTCGCCTTCACCTGTAAATACAACAAACTCTTGTAAATATCACCTTTGGATCTTTGGACTCTGGACCTCCTCCTCTATGTTAAACCCCAAAACCTTCTAGTAAGCATAAATACGTTTTTGTTAAATATCACCTCCTAGATACCTGTTACTTACCTCTTCTAAGCCTCTGCTTCCAGGTCCCGCTCCCCGTTCACTTCCTGTGTAAATAAACAAATCATTATTATCCAAGTTCTCGCCTCCTGTGTTTCTGGTATTTGCTCACGTTGACCTTGTTAAAACCTGATAAGAAGGGCTTTAGCATGCACAAATGAGCCATGAAAAGAAATCTGAACCTATTGAAGTCAAAAGCAACGGGTCTATAAATTTTTATTTGTTTCACTGGACAATAAATTTATCTTAGTTTAATTCTAAAAATCTCCATTTTGATTTTATTTGTGTATACACAATTTATTGCTTCCTATTGAAGGCAAACTTTAATTCTGGGTCCATGAACAAAGGCAATAATCAGTAATAGTGTTTTATTACATACTGTATAAGTTTTGTTGTTTTTGCTACAATCTGAACTGAATGGCCTCTCGCTTGTCTGATATTTCCAGTCTCTTCAGATCTTGCAAGACTGCTTCTTCTACATGCCTGCTAACTTCTTATTAAAGCTATTTGACCTTTGAACTTATTGTGGTCCAACTTCTTTTTAAGGGTTAACAAATGAACATAAATACGTTTTCAGTTTCTTGTTTTTATTATGTATACAGAATTATATGATTAAATCACAAATACTTATTTAATACATATTATTTAACAGTCAGAATAAAAAGTTTATAAAATCAATGCATTCATTTGATATCTTCCACTTCTTCTGGAGTCAGATTGCAGGGGCAGCATCTTCAGCAGGGAGGCACTGAACTCTCTGCCCAACCACTTCATTCAGCTCTTCTGGGAGGACTCTGATGCATTCCCAGGCTAGCTGAGGGAGCTGAGTCTTTCCAGCCTGTCCAGGGTCTTTCCTGGTGTCTCCTCTCCAGTGGTGGGCACAGTTCCCCTAAAGCACTGAAGCACAAATAGGGGGACTAATTTCCTGATTAGTGCTTTAGGGCTTTTGCTAATTTTACAATTTATTAGTGGATTAGCACTTGCTAAATTATAGGCTAAATTTAGAAGCACTAACTGAGGTCTTTAAATATTATTGATCATCATTATTGTTAACAGCTGGGGGTGAAAACTGTCAATTATTTTGTTAATATGTGTGTCATGTATCCACCAGGTGACAATACATGAACTCAAATACAGCTGTGGAATGTCAATGATAAGTCTTTAAAGAGCAACATGTCAGCATGTGACTCGTTGACTGGGTTACTTTAGTGCTTTAGAATTAGCTTTTGCTAAAACTTCCACCTGTTCACCTGGTCCCCCATGTTTTTGTCATGTGTGTCTTCTTGAATGGGTGTTCTTAAATGTAATTTCATTGTGCTCTGTACAATGACAATAAAGACATCATCAATGAATCAATCAACTTTCAGTGTGTTAGTGCTTTAAAATTAGGGGACCTAAATATTTGAGTTAGATAAGATAAGATAAACATTTATTGTCCACCAAGGTGGAAATTTTCCTTTGGCTCTTCAGCCATAAAACACATTCATTCAAAAACACATACATACATTTATAATTTCAAAAATTTAAAACATAAAATCAAATCTAAAAACCATTAACATATCATCAATGGGAGATTGTCATTTAGTTTGGTTAAAAATGGTTATTGAACTAGGAATCAATGACCTCTTGTAGATGTTGTAGTTTGCCAGAGGGACCCTAAAATGCCTTCCTGAGCTCAAAGGTTCAAACTGACAAAAAAAGAGAGAATGGCTACCATGTGCTAAAATGTTCCTTGCTCTCTTCCATGTTCTTTCTTTAAACAGCTGAGACAGAGTTTTTTGTTGTTTTCCCACTATTTTATTTGCTGTCAAAACAATTTTTGAGAGTTTGTTCCTTAGTCTACAACTCGTGCTTTAGGGCTAGTGGAGCTAATTTTTAGATTACTGCTGCCCACCAGTGCTCCCATTTAAACATGCCCAGAACACCTTCCTTTGAATGTGTCCACTTAGCATCCTTACCAGATATGGGGCAGCTCTACTTTGAGTCTCTTTCAGATAATTGAACTCCTCCTTCCATCTTAAAAGGTAGTGTCCATTTACCTTGTGGAGAAAACTCATTTCAATCATTTGTATCCGCAATCTCCAGACTGGCTCAGTCTGTAATACAATGAAAGCTGCACTGATCCACCTGTTAATCTCATGGTCCATTCTTCCCTCACTCATGAACAAAACCCCAAGATACTTCAACAACATTACATGATGCAGAACCCCACCCTCAAATCAAGAGAGCAATCCACATATTTCAGACTGTGGTACATGTTCTCAGAGTAGAGGTGCTGATCCTCAACCCAGCTACTTTACACTCGACTCTGAACCGCTCTACTGAGAGCTGAAGATCACAGCACAATGATGCCAACAGGACCACGTCATCTGCAAACAGCAGTCATGGAATCCTGAGACCACTGAACTGGACTCCCTCTGCCACCAGGGTGCACCAAGAAATTCTATTCATAAACTTATGAACAGGCAGAGTCCAACTCCCACCCTGAAAGGGTTCAACTTATTACTGGCTTTGAGAACCAAACTACTGTAACTCCTATATGCACCCGCTTCGGATGTTATCGTCCATGAAATGGATGTTATTAGGTGTTATCAGTCCCCTAGAATGGCTTCAGAATGTCCCGTCTGTGCCGGTTAGCAGGTTTCCTGTCCCATTAAATGGCTTCCAATTGTCAGCTGGTTAATATGAGGCATAAAGCCACTGTCTGGTTAACATGAGGCATAAAACCACTATCTGGTTAATATGAGGCATAAAAACTGGTTAATATAAAGCTTAAAGCCACCTAAGGTTAACTTTAGAGCAAATGACATGGTTAGCGCTAAAGACACCGCCTTCCAAGAGTTGTATATTGTGGCCTTCCAATAGGACAATGGGTAGAGTGTTGGACCAGAGAGCAGGATACCAGGGTTCCAGGCCGTCATAAACACTTAAAGTTTATTACAATATATTTTTGTTATTTACACATTCATTGTCATTGATATATTAACCCACTAGGGGGCACTATCGGGACAGTCTGAAGCCTAGAAGGCACAGTAGGGACATTGAAGTCATTGTATGTGACTGATAACGCCTAATAACGTCCATTTCATGGATGGATAACATCAGAACCCCCTGCTTTATGTATAGGAATTAAGTTAAGTAGGGGTCTCTGCGGTGTATAGGGGGAGTTACTTGTTGCACAACTTTGTCCTAACCATGATTGGCGGAGTTTGGATAATAGACTAAAGTTGTGTATGGGGGGAGCTTGGCAAAATCATGATTGGTCAGATTGATTTGTGGGGCTACTTAAAAGAGGAAGTAATGGTAAAATTATTGTAAACAAGTAAATATGATTTATTGACTGTCTACACTGCAAAAACTGTCCATCTTACCAAGTTTTAAAATCTTATATCCAGCCAAAAAGTCTTTTTGATCTTGTTTTGAGACTGATTTACTAAACAAGAACTGATTGTGTAAGAATAATCATCTTGTTTTCAAAATTTGGGAGATTATTTGTCTTGTTAGCCTGAAAATTTGACTCAAATTAAGTCAAAAATTTCTGCCAATGGAGTAAGAAAATTTTACTTCATAAGATTCTTCAAATAAGAAAAAAATGAGTCAAATGAAGTATTTTACGCTGCAGTGAGCAGGGACAGTTGGAAATTCACAAAATTCATGTCCTTTACGCAAGGAAATGTGAGGGTTAAAATATGATATTTCACATAAAATTAAAAATTTAAATGGTGTTTTACACGCATGCAAAGGCGTTTTTAAAAATAATTAACCCTTTCATGTCCCAACGTCAAAACAAAACTCTGATTTTTTATAATCAGAATCAGCTTTATTTGCCATTCATTCAGAGAAAGACACACATAACAAACAAACATGGGGGAACAAATGTCCAGGGTCTTTCGCACTATGGTGCGCTACCTTTTGCAGTTTGGAATACACACAATAGGAAAGGTGAGTTTAAAAAAGAGCTCTGGTCCTGTGTTTTTTACAGAAACATATGCTCAAACAAACCACTTGCTCAGCAAGGCAGCTAAAGAGTGGATGTGTGGGGGGTCAAACACATGGTATGGAGTGGGGTTAAGCGGAGCCGGTGATGTTCCAGGTTAGTACTCCGTGTTGGAACCAATCAGAGACCTCCAGAGTCCAAAACAAGTTGTTGTCAACCAAAGCACAATCACCAGAGTCAGTTCTCTGTATCCACCCATCACGGCCTTCAGACTGATCCACCGACGGGTGAAACGGGTAGCGATGGGAGGGGGAGTTGAGGCTTTTTCCTCACATGTCATCCAAGGAGTTTTGATAACTGCCACCCAAGGTCAGCAGCTGCAGGGATCCAAAAGATAAACATATGTGTTTGGGGCCAAACAGCCTGATTTGTCTCTTCTTTAAGTCTTAACTGCATCTCTGTGATGGCAAAAATGCCAGTGTTCCAAATTTTATTACATATTCGCCTCTCTTCCGTTTGAAACGGGGTGTGATCTTACTCCTCACGGGCACGCTGCTGAACTGTGATTCTCGTCAGAATCATGTCCAGTTTGGGACTTATATCCCCCAACATTTGAGTCTGTGCATTGTAGGTGTCACCTCGAGTGAAGAAACAAGATTTACTGCCTCGAAGCAGGCCTCGGACAGGCCTGACGAGAGGACAAGAACTCTGTCACAAACTGAACTCTATTTAGGCCATGACTGGTCATTTCAATCCAGAAGAGAACCCCTCGGTTCTCTTAATCAGATAATGGACAGAACAATCTCTTCTGTTCGTGATTCATTTGTTGTTTAACTAAGAATGTTTATGCATTTGTTAAATCATGATAATGACTGTCACAGGAAAAGTGGAACCACTTCTTCTCTTTTATCGTGCCTAAAAGATTAATATTGGTATAAAAAAATCACAGAGAAAATCAATACAATGTTTTCATTGTGTTTGGCTCCAGCCATGTAA
>NW_013953345.1:39031-44564 GCF_001266775.1 Austrofundulus limnaeus
ATGTCTCTCGGCTGGACTGGGAACGCCTTGGAGTCCCCCCAGAGGAGCTGGAAGAAGTGGCTGGGGAGAGGGAGGTCTGGACCTCCCTTCTGAAGCTGCTGCCCCCGCGACCCGACCCTGGATAGGCGGAAGAAAATGGATGGATGGATGGATGGACATAATATAATTGTGGATTTTTCTTGAGAAAATCTTTCATTTATTTGGACTAACAGAACGGTTCCGACTGAGTATAAAACAGAAATGTTAATTAATCATCATAAATGTTTTTCAGTGATTTCTCTTAGAGTTTATCAGAAGAAAAGCTAAAGAAATGTTATCATATTATGTTGTTGGACAACCACAGAATTTAACCTTGACTGGCGCCTGTCTGGCAAGTCTTTATCTTTCTTCCTTTCTCTGACTCATCTTACGCCTGAGGGCGGAACCAAAGTTCATCCGTTTCTATTGCTAACCACGGACGTCTTTGAGCAACACACTTCTTCTTCCWAACTCCAACTAGGAAGGAAAGCTGAGTTTTTCTCTCGAGAGAGAGACTGATTTTGGCCTGTTGGGTCTCAGCCCATGAGCTAATTAGGGGGGACCTAACAGCCGGGGCTCGGCACGCCAGCCAGCCCCACCCTGGGGCTTCAAGTCTCCAGGTGTGTTTTTGACTCCCGAGGGGAGATTATATTTTGAAAGAAGGCACCAGATGTACAGCTTGAATCTTTCTGGCTTGGACTGAAACAGACGAAAAGTTACCTGAAATAACACCTTTCTCTCCAAGGAACAGTGAGCGAACCGATTAAAAATTTCCCTGACTGATCGGAGGTGAGACAGTCCCTACCCAGGGGTTGCTTAAGAAGTCATCACCAGGTAAAACTGACGTGTTCTGGGTGACATGTCATGTAGAAACTGAGTGCAGAAGGAATGTGCTGACCCGGTTGACCACACTTGATGAAGTAAAATTAGTAGCGATACTAACCTTACTTTCATCCTTTACCTTGTCTTATTTGCCAAAACTTAAGCTGAAAGTGCCAGTAGAATTGTTTGGTTGTAACATCAGAACTGACGTTTTACTGTTCTTTAGAATTAATCTAAGTTGATGTGAATTAAAATTCGGACGCGGGTTTAAACTCATTTAACTCTGACACTTGTTATAGGAATAACCACAATCAAGTGTAACTTATGATTTGTTCAATTTGTGTAAATAAATGATTGCATAGTCTTTATGAATCAACTTGAACTCGTCTGAACGTTCACTTATTGTGTCACTTTTCACTTCGCACAGTCATGATATTAAAAGTAATGAGAAAACACCTTGGTAAAACTTTCCTCATACTTTATGTATGAGAGATGTAGGAAAAGCTTAATTCACCCTAAGCTCTCTCTCCTACAGCATTCTCAGTACGGGAGATCCCATCCATGGTCCCTGACATCTTTTCACAGGCAGGACTGCTGTCAGGATCGCTTTCATTTTCCGATAAGCCAGGACTCCTCCACTGCCGATCACCAGGAATCCATTAATTATGAATCCAAATATGTACGGATCTTCAATGTCTTCGATGGAAAGCAGGGCCAAACAAGAGCCAGACACTCGCCCGGCTACCAAAGTTCCACTGGGACAGCTGCGCTCCCCACGGTCCTATCTCAGTGTAGAAAAAATAGTGTTGATTGCATTCAGAGACCAGTTGAACAAATCCATAATTCTTTTGATTTCAGATGATAGGTAGAAGAAAGGCTTGACAAAGCTGCAAAGCAGGGAAGAAGGGACAGGTCCGAGAGAGAGAGAGAGACCAAAAAGCGTCCGACTCCTCTGAAGGCCAAGCAGAAAAAAGGTGTTTGTGTTCATGTTGTTTTGAAGAAAGAAAAAGACCACACGATCACATGTTCTTGTACCAGGTTATGGAATAATTACATGTAATACCCACTGAGTACATGTACATGTACACCAGGGGTGCCCAACAGTGGCCCGCCATCTAGTTCCCAGGTGCCCATGAAGCGCAACCATGCTGCAGAGCCTCTAGCACCAGCTCTGAGCGTCAGATCCCAGATTGGTTGGTCTTGTTTGAAAGCTCTGGTTCTGCTCTACAAGGTGAAAAATGAATGAAGTCCCTGCGACGTCCCACCGCGGAGCTATAACCAAAAAACCTCCAAAATATGCACAGTCTGACCTCCCGCAGGGGTAGTTTTAGCCCCACCTCCCGGGCTAGGAGAGTTGGATCCCGGCGTGGCTGTCTGATTTTAAAGCCCTGGCTATGCCTTATAAGTAGAATGTTGATTGGAGTCCCTGCGACGTCTCCTGCGGAGACATAAGCAAAAAAACCTTGAAAATTACGCACCGTCTGACCTCCGCCAGGGGTGGTTTTAGCCCCCCTCCCCAGGCTAGGAGCATAGAATCCTGGAGTGGCTGATGGGTTTTAAAGCTCTAGTTCTGCCCTACAAGCTGATACTTGAATGGAGTCTTTATGACAATCCCCCGCAGAGCTATAAGCAAATTACGCATGACTTAGTGCATTTTACATGCATTTTTGGGAGGAAATTTCAACATCCCTTGCTTCTCCCGTGGGTTCTGAACATCCGATCCGGAAAAGTGAGATGACTTTGGAATGCTACGGTCCTCCTCTACAAGCTGGAGGTGGTTGCAAGTTCCTGGGACGTTTCTGGGAGCTATTAACCAACGACCGGCCGAAAAAGGCGCTTTGGCGGGTGATACATTACTCAGTTTACTCCGGAGCCTCTAGCGCCACCTCTGAGTGTCAGATCCAGGCATGAAGGAAGAAGAAGAGAGGAAGAAAGAGATCCAGTGAAGTGGAACCACGGTCATGTGTCCAGCACCCACTCTCCCGCCTGGATTTAGCCAGAAACCTCTTGTGGGCAATATTTCTGCAATAATGCTTAAAATTCAGAAACCCACCTGATGGATCACTTCCAGGCAATAAAAGGAACAGATTTGGTCAGGTGAAACCGGTCCTGGAAGCTCAGCACCAGGTTTCATAGCCGCCTGCGAGAGAGTTTTATATTGTGTGTGTTATGGAACAATTATGTATATCTGTTCTACCTTGACACTGTCCAGTAATCATATCTCATGATAACTAGTTTCGGCTGTTTTAATCTATCGGCCCAGACTTAAAGACTTCAGCAATGCATGACTTCTTTTATTCTGATAAGGTGTTTCAGGGCTGACAGCCCTGTGATTGGTTAGATGGTTCACAGTTGGCGAACTGTGATTGGTTGTAAGCATGTCACAGGATGTTATATTATTGGCTGTTCTGCACTGACGCGCCAGCCACAACTTCTCTGATTGACTTCTGCTCTGTTGTTGCTCAAATTAAATCATTTGACGACCATACACACAGACTTTCTGTACATTTATTCCAACGTTTCTGCATTCTTGGTAAATCGTGCCACCACATGTGCTTTAATTTTGAAAAAAATGGCAGTACTCTTGTGGTAGCCATGTTGACCCTGATAGTTTTTTTGTTTTGTTTTTCCTCCCCTGTATGGAGAGAAGAGAGGAGAGTTCTTTGAATAAATGGAGATGAGTTCCCGTGCTCTAAAGTTATTTGACTCTGTGGTTCTCTCACTGGAAAGAGTTTCCAGCCCTCATAGCTGGCATGTTACAGGGAATACTAATTGAAGGAGATAAAAAATGGTACTTTTTGTTCAAGCATCACTTTTCTGTTTCTCTGTCAGGAGTTAAGGATTTTATCTTTTCTTTTTTGTAGGTAAATAAATGGTTAAGTAGATGGTTTTGTTTGACAATACTTTAAATTAAATAAAACTAGCAACACATTACGTAACCCCTGATGTACATGTACATGTAATGTTAGTTGGCTGGATTGACTTGTCCATGGACACTTCACATGTGTGTGTTAACCCTTGATTATGATCCACTCAAAAATAAGATATTTTTGTTTCGATGTTAGAACATGAAAGGGTTATGTATTTTAAAAACATCTTGGCATATGTGTAAAACATCATCTAAGCTTTTAATTTTATGTGACAGATAGTATTTTAACCCTCATATTTCCTTGCACAAAGGACACGAATTTTGTTGATTTCCAACTTTCCCTGCTCACTGGAGTGTGAAGCGTTAACTAAGATTTTGGTGTCATTCGAAGCAGAATAATCCAATCTACCAAAGGTTATGCCCACATTTTCAAAACTATCAATGTTATTTTTATGGCGATCTTTCTGAGAGTGTCATTTTTTCTGATACACCCTGTAGATGTAACCAAGTTTTCTGAGTGTTCTCAGTTTGCTCATAAAGGAGGTAGCCATCAAGATGCTGTGGATAGGTTGGTAAACTAGTATGAAAAATAAGTACAGTGTTGACAGATGAGGATATGAAAATAATGTGAATGCCCTAAAATGTTTTTGCAAGCTGTGCAGTTGAGTGTTTTCAAAAACTGTCCATTCAAATTGTAGCCGTACAACTTTACAGGTTGTTGTCACAAAAACGTAGAATTCGGTGATACTGCAGCAGACAATTTCTCACAATTTTGAGTCACCAACAAGTCTCCAACACTCACAGCCTAGTGATGTATATTAAAGAAAGCTTCCATCCAAGTATGAAAATACAGCTTCAGTACTCTTTAATTATTGACACTGAAATGAGAACACCCAAAAAAACTTTGCAACTATTTTAAAGAGAAAGTTTCTCACATTCAATTTTTTGAACATGTTCAAAACTTAAGCAACAAGACATTTAGCCTCAGTGGATCATGTAAAAAAACAGAGAACCCCTGTAATAGTTGCAAGACATTTTGGATGCTTTTTTGTGAATTCTGTCTGCATACTAGTCTCCAACAGTGCAGCCCAGCGAGACAGTGGCTTTAACATATAGAACTGCCATTAAAGTATCTGACATCTGAATAAAACAAGTCTAGGCAAAATTTCCTCCCAGAGTTCAACCTGGAACTGCTTTACCCCTGACCACAAGTGACTGTATTCAATCCAAATCCTAAAAGCCATAAAACCAGAGTACATACACCTGCTTCAGGATTGAACTCTCAGGATGAATGGGTGGGATCTTAGTCATTCATCTAGTCTACAGTTCTCTGCAGAACTTGAGGTGACAACCAGAGCTTTAACTTTTACAGCTGAATCCTGAAAGTAGGAAAAACACTGTATCCAAGCTGTTATTGAACTGGAAATAATGTATTGTTTTCACCTGATATGTTTTAACTGAAAAACCAAAATATCTAAATATCTGGTAACTGAGCAAAACCAGTTTTGGTCTATGTTTCCCTTTTTATTAATCATGCAGAAATAGGACCACATAATGAGCTTGTGGCAGCAGTTCTATAGCATACATGATCTTACTGCTCACCACAGGGAAGGAAAAAGTAAATGTATGCCAAACCCTAAAGACCTAAACTAATTTATGAGCACAGTCAGAATGGTTGAATTTTCACATGTGTCCTAATATAAAGTAAAATATTTATTTTTGACAGAATAGTTTGTACAGACTAGGCAGTGAGGTTTATTGACACATGGGGAAAAGGGAAATGTGTGTGTGTGTGTGTGTGTGTGTGTGTGTGTGTGTGTGTGT
>NW_013953345.1:44574-48354 GCF_001266775.1 Austrofundulus limnaeus
GTGTGTGTGTGTGTGTGTGTGTGTGTGTGTACCCTTGTTTCCGCTACTTGGTGGAGGAGAACCAATCTGCACCTGCCTTTCAAATGTGCTAAATATAGATACTGAAACAGCAGAGCAACAAGTTTCAAGGTTTGATAAATCACACTGCAGTAGGGCTGCAGGATATCAGGAAAACCTGCAATGTGTGATAACAGTGCGTAATATCTGTGATGACGATATGACTTGTGATGAATTAACAAATACTTTACATAAGTATGTATTGTTGATGTATGGGTTCTAATTAAAAACAAAAAAACAACAAGAACAAAAACAACCTAAATATTTTCATTCCAGTATGATTTTTTTTTAAATATGAAGAGTAATACACAAAGGGTTTCATTTGATTGGTGAAATACTTCAAACTTCTATCTGAGACAAAACTCATAATTTTGAGCCAACCATTTATTGCAGCTTATACATATTTTTTTATTATGCTGTATTGATCCCCTGGTGGAGAAATTAAGTCTGCATTTTACCCGTTGCACATGTGAATGCACATATGGAGCAGTGGGCTGCCGATTGCGGCGCCAGTGGGGGGGGGGTTGCTCTGGGGCCCAGGTGGGGCTGGTTGGTTCGGGGAGTCGAACCTGTGACCTTACGATCACAGACACGGCTTCTCTACCCTCTGCACCACCACTTCCCCTTATTGCACAGGTTATTATTGCAATAATGATAAAATTTTCTATGTACTATGCAGCCATACACTACAGGTGCAAAATGTTTATATCTGCATATCCTCTGCCCAGTATTGCGTGATCTGCTAATCGTCACATAATCTGCATATTCATGGAGACAGACACGCTGAATGGGTTGTGGCTGCTGTTTTGCTCATCTAACAGACATAGTCCTTGCTCCACACCATTAATAAATCAGCTTTGTGTGCAAAGGTTTGAACATGGATTTATACATAAAAATAAAAAAAATAAATAAATCAGGGCCTTTGTATGTAACACAACATGCCTTTATATGCAAACAGGCTGTAACAACCAACCCCATCAGGGAGTTTTTGCTAGCAGTTGTGTTAGCAAACACATGTCTGCCTTGCCAAAAAAATCGCCTCCAAAAAAGGTCACACACTAATATTTTGTTGGAATGCCTTTAGCTTGGATTATGGAACACATTTGTTGTGACATTGTTTGGATAAGCTTCTGCAATGTTTGTTTATTGTTTCTGTTTTGTTTGTTGTTGTTGTTTTTAATGTTTAATGTGAAAGATTTACCAAAACTAAAGTGATTGATTGATTGATTGATTGATTGATTGATTGATTGATTGATTGATTGATTGATTGATTGATTGATTGATTGATTGATTGAATGTCACAAAATGTATTTCCATCCAGTGTTGCATTAAGTTTTCACCCAGATCTTTAATGATGGTAGAGTTTGACCTTCTCCAACACATCCCAAATATTCTCAATGGACTCTGTGAAGCCAATCCATGTGTGAAAATGAGAATTATGAAAATTATGATGAATGAAAATGACGTCTCATGCTCCCTGAACTACTCTTAAAAAGGGCTTTAATTGTCATCTTGGAATATGGCCATTCCATCAGGGAAGAAACAATCCGTTGATGGAGTAACCTCAGTATATTCAGGTAGTCAGCTGACCTCATTCTTTGAGCACAGACTGTTGCTGAACCTAGACCTGACCACTTGCAGAGACCCACATCATACACCTGAGTTCAATCCAGGTGGATTTTTTTTGGCCGGGCAGTGTAAATTAGCAAAGAAAAAATACTAACTATAGCCCCTGCCTCTGTACTTTCAAATGCTAATAAGTGTTTAATTCTAAATCCATTGTTTAAAGGCAATTAAAAATGAACACAAAAATAATCAGAAATTACATGAGGCATTCTGTGTTTTTCTGTTGTCACCTGTTTATCGTTACCTGGTTCCTGATTGGCTGGCAGTATCAATTAGCTGCAGCAGATCTGGAACATCCGCTCTCTGGGTTCTTAACCCTCTGAGGTTGCCGCCCGCTGTGGAGGGTGCAAAGACATGATGCATTTAAAGGGCTACTGTAAAAAAAAGTGGCAGCATTCAGAGTGTTCATTTGAACTGGGTCGGACAGCATGGACTTCAAGCTTTATAAAAGTAATGTTTTTATATAGTTTTATTTTTTATTTACGTCTAAATAAAACCAGATTTAATGTTGAATAATTTTTGCCATTATGTGTGCATTTTTACGCATTTGGTGTGCATTTAAAGAACGTTTTGTGACCATGAACTGCTTGAATGCACCATGAACCCTATTTTTCCCATTTCCTCAAACACACCACATTTCCGAAACAACCAATGAAAACAGTTTGTCTGTAGGCTTGTGGAGAGAGACTAGGTTCTGGGCCGGTCACAAAGAGACGGGCTGAGGACGGATTGATTTCCGTATTTTGGATTTAGCTAGTAGCGGATTAGTTTTTAGACCAGACGTGTGTTAGTGTATGTGAGTGTGTGTGCAGTGTTTGTAGTACTGTTGTTAGTTTCAAAATGAGTCATCATTTGACTGTGGAGGAAGGTCTGAAGTTCTGCGCTTCAGCTTGATGAAGAAAACAAGGAAGAGGAGTAAGACGACGCGCCGGTGGACTTCAGACTCGAAGGTTGTTTGTTTGTTTGTTTGTTTGGCATGGAATATGTAAAAGATAACAGAGGCAAACTGCACCACATTGTTCAAGCTGATTTCACCTCCAGGGGAAGATGAAGAGGAGGAGAAGGAGGAGTTGCCCACACACTCAGGCCCACAGCACTAAACTGCTAAAATAATGTAGCTAGTTTGTGACATGTTTGGAATCACACACACAAACATTTTTGTAACAGTGCCTTCTAGGGATTAGGCAACTGTGACAACCTACTTCTAAGAGATTCAGTCTCTCTAAAATTCTCTATTCATATAATTGACCTGCTGCCAGTTAGAACAAATAAGCATTTTACAACTTATTAAGCTAACAGCCATTTGTTTTTCCTCTCCCAATGTTTTTGAGATGTGTTGATGCCATCAAATTCAAAATTACTTTAAAAAAACAAATTTATTTGTTAAAAAAAACAAATTTATTTGTTTAATTATTTTGTGACATAAGCAACGTAATAGTCAGACCAGGAGTGTAAATGAGCACACAAGACAACAAGCAGTACACAATTAAGTATTTTTATTTACAGGTGAGGGGAAAAAAGGGGTTTTGTTCATCTGGCCTGAAAGAGGAGGGAAGAATCCAGGTGAGTCCAGAGTGATAATTGTTTGTCTTGAATTGTTCAATGATTGTCTTTTGTTTGTTTGTATCTTACAGTTTCCAGGAAGTGGCGAAGCTCCAGGAAGTGTAGAATCCAAAGGTGAGCTAATTTTCTTCATGCAGAGTGGCAAGGCAAAAAACTTAATTCGGCAAAACCGCTGTTGCAGATCCGTAGTGGCAAAAAATCCAAAGAGCTGTCCTTGGGCACAAAATGTCTTGACATGGGAACCTTTAAGAGAGGAGGTAGGTACAGGTAAGTGTATATATATATATATGGTAAATGGTAAATGGTACTGAACTTATAGAGCACTTTTCAAGTCCCTCCGGACCCCAAAGCGCTTTACACTAACAGACATTCACCCATTCACACTCACATTCACACACTGATGATGGCAAACTACACTGTAGCCACAGCTGCCCTGGGGCACACTGACAGAGGTGGGGCGGCCATACATCGGCGCCACTGGACCCTCTGACCACCATCAGTAGGCAAGGTGGGTCATGTCACGTTCCGTTAGGT
>NW_013953345.1:49210-50403 GCF_001266775.1 Austrofundulus limnaeus
ATATAAAACTATTAACTTTAGACTTTTTGTTTTTAGGCTAAAAGCCACTACCAAACCAGTGTGATGCTTCAGCATCAACCCAACTGTCAAGTGATCCTTATAAAGCCCAGGATCTCATTAGAGGAACAGCCAACAGGTGGGTTAATCAGCACCAGAGGAGCCACAGGAAAACAACAATCATGACAGTACCATCCTGCTACAATCGTCTCCTGATGATCTAACCCTCTTCTCTGGATGGGACCTGTAAAAATCAACAATTAAAAATGGGTCAAGAATAGAGGCTCTCTGGACCCAGGAACGTTCATCCGGGCTGTAACCCTCCCAATCCACCAGGTACTACAATCATCGCCCACGTCTTCTGACGTCCAGGATGCAGTTGACAGTATAAGCTGGCAGATTGTCTATGATGCGGGCGGGTGGAGGAGGATTAGATGGGGGACTTGGACTCAATGTAACTGGTTTGACCTGTGCAACATGAAAGGTGGGCCGAATTTGCATAAATGCAGGGAGACAGAGACAAACTGCAGATGGGTTGATGATTCTTGCTCTAGGGAAGGGACCAATGAACCGAGTCGCCAGTTTCCTCGGAGTGTCTCTCAGTTGAATTTCCCTGGTAGAAAGCCACACTTTCTGACCAACCTTATATTCAGGTGCCATGGAACGGTGTCGGTCAGCAATCTTCTTATTTTGGTCCGCAGTTCTCAATAGGGCCTCTTTAGTCTGTTTCCACAGGCGCCGACATCGACGCAGATTATGTTGAACAGACGGTACAGCACATTCACTCTCCACCTCAGGAAATAAGGGGGGACTGTGACCTAAAGAGGCCTCAAAAGGGGACAGTCCAGTAGCAGTAGACAGATGTGTATCCATCCATCCATCCATCCATCCATTTTCTTCCGCCTATCCAGGGTCGTGTCGCGGGGGCAGCAGCTTCAGAAGGGAGGCCCAGACCTCCCTCTCCCCAGCCACTTCTTCCAGCTCCTCCGGGGGAACTCCAAAGCGTTCCTAGGCCAGCCGAGAGACATAGTCCCTCCAGCGTGCCCTGGGTCTTCCTCGGGGCCTCCTCCCGGTGGGACGTGCCCGGAATACCTCACCAGGGAGGCGTCCAGAAGGAAGCCTTACCAGATGCCCAAGCCACCTCAACTGGCTCCTCTCGACGTGGAGGAGCAGCGGCTCTACTCTGAGTCCCTCCC
>NW_013953345.1:51846-56882 GCF_001266775.1 Austrofundulus limnaeus
AAACTCCTCCCATGCCCAGGTTTTTGCCTCAGCGACCACCCGAGCCACATGCTGCTTCGCCTGCCGGTACCCATCAGCTGCTTCTGGAGTCCCGTTGGCCAGAATAGCCCGATAGGACTCCTTCTTCAGCTTGACAGCATGCCTCACCAAACGTGTCCACCAACGGGTTCGAGGGTTGCCGCTGCGACAGGCACCAACAACCTTGCGGCCGCAGCTCCGATAAGCCGCCTYGCCAATGGAGGCACGGAACATGGTCCATTCAGACTCAATGTCCCCCGCCTCCCCCAGAACATGTTCGAAGTTCTGCCGGAGATRGGAGTTGAAGCTCCGTCTCACAGGGGACTCCGCCAGACGTTCCCAGCAGACCCTCACTACACGTTTGTGCCTGCCAGGTCTGATCGGCTTCCTCCCCCACCACCGGAGCCAACTCACCAMCAGGTAGTGGTCAGTTGACAGCTCCGCCCCTCTCTTCACCCGAGTGTCCAAGACATACGGCCGCAGATCCAATGAAACGATGACAAAATCTATCATCAAACTGCGGCCTATGGTGTCCTGGTGCCAAGTGCAMATATGGACACCCTTATGCCTGAACATGGTGTTCGTGATGGACAATCCGTGACGAGCACAGAAGTCCAACAACAGAACACCACTCGAGTTCAGATCGGGGGGCCGTTCCTCCCAACCAYGCCCCTCCAGGTCTCACTGTCATTGCCCACGTGAGCGTTGAAGTCCCCCAGCAGAACAAGGGAGTCCCCAGAAGGGGCACCCTCCAGTACCCACTCTAAGGACTCCAAGAAGGGTGGGTAATCTGAACTGTTGTTCGGCCCGTAAGCACAGACAACAGTCAGAACCCGTCCCCCCACCCTTAGGCGGAGGGAGGCCACCCTCTCGTTCACCAGGGTAAACCCCAACGTACAGGCACCAAGATGGGGGGCAACAAGTATGCCCACTCCTGCCCCGACGCCTCTCACCGCAGGCAACTCCAGAGTGGAAGTACGTCCAGCCCCTCTCAAGGAGACTGGTTCCAGAACCAGAGCCATGCGTCGAGGTGAGGCCGACTATTTCTAGCTGAAACTTCTCAGCCTCGCACACTAGCTCCGGCTCCTTCTCCACCAGAGAAGTGACGTTCCACGTCCCAAGAGCCAGCTTCTGTAGCCGAGGATCATACCGCCAGGGTCCCCTCCTTCGGCCGCCGCCCATTTCATACAGCACCCGACCCCTTTGGCCCCTCCTACAGGTGTTGAGCCTGTTGGAAGGGGGATCCACGTCTCCTCTTCGGGCTGAGCCCGGTCGGGCTCCGTGGGTGAAAGCCCGGCCACCAGGCACTCGCCCCACCTCCAGTCCTGGCTCCAGAGGGGGACCCCGGTGACCCGCATCCGGGCGAGGGAACGCCAGATCCAATGTTAACGTCCGTCATAAGGGGTCTTCGGGCTGCRCTTTGTCTGGTTCCTCACCTAGGACCTGTCTGCCTTGGGTGACCCTACCAGGGGCATAAAGCCCCAGACAGCATAGCWCCTAGGATCATTGGGACACTCAAACCCCTCCACTACGATAAGGTAACAGCCCAAGGAGAGGAAAGAGGCCTCAAAAGGGGACAGTCCAGTAGCAGTAGACGGATGTGTATTATGAGCATATTCAGTCCAGTTAATGTGTTGACTCCATAGAGTCAGGTTGGTACTTACAACACATCTTAACGCAGCCTCCAGTTCTTGATTGCTCCTTTCCGTCTGTCGATTGGACTGTGGATGATAACCAGACGGAAGACTGACCTTGGCTCCCAGAGCATTACACAAAGACTTACAGACTCTTGAAATTAATTGAGGTCCTCGATCTGAAACGATGTCCAGGGGTATCTCGTGGAAACAAACAACATGCTGGACCAATAGCTTGGCAGTCTCCATTGCCGTAGGTAACTTGGGCAGTGGGATGAAGTGAGCAGCCTTAGAAAAACAATCCACAATGGTTAATATAGTGGTGTTACCTTGAGAGGTGGGAAGTCCAGTTACAAAGTCTAGGACGATGTGGGACCAAGGTCGACCAGGTGTAGGGAGAGGCTGTAGGAGACCTGATGGAAGACGATTTCCACTCTTGTTTTGAGCACATATAGGGCAGGCTGCAATGAATTCTTTAATGTCTGCAGGCATGGAGGGCCACCAGAAATATCTCGCTGCCATAGACATTTTACGGTTGACCCCAGGGTGACATGAAAAATGACTAGAATGTAACCAGTCCATGACTTTACTCTTAACACTTGAATGCACATAAGTTTTACCTGCAGGGCACCCACCAGGATCAGGTTCAGTTTCTTGTGCTTCTTGGATCTCCTTCTCAATGGCCTAAGTGAGAGAACCCACAAAACACTTGGAGGGCAAGATGTTGTCCTCTTCCTGAGAAACCTCTGTGTCAGAAAATTGGCGTTAGAGGGCATCTGGTTTTATATTACGAGTTCCTGGTATGTACAGTATGAGATAGTGAAGTTAAATCTTACAAAAACCAAAGACCACCTGGCCTGACGAGGGTTTAGTCTTTTTGCTCCTTGCAAAAAGACAAATTCTTATGATCTGTGCACACAAGAAAAGGTAATTCAGTACCTTCTAACCAGTGAATCCACTCTTCCAGGCCAACTTCATGGCCAGAAGTCCCCCCCCCACCCCCCCCACACACACACATCATAGTTTCTTTCAGAGGTGGATAGACATCGGGAGAAGAAGGAACACAGGTGGATCTTTCCATCCTCAGAAGACCTTTGGGACAACATTGTTCCCATGCCAGAATCTGAGGCATCCACCTCAACAATAAATTGCTTGTTGGGTTTGGGGTGAGTCTATATGGGGGCTGAGACAAAAAGTTTCTTTACCTCATCAAAAGCTGATTCCGCTTTAGGAGTCCATCTTCCAGGTTTGAGTGTAGAGTTGAGTTGTGTGAGGGGATGTTTCATTAAGGCTGTAATCCTTGATGAAACATCGATGAAAGTTTGCAAAACCCAGGAATCTTTGCATCTAACGACAATATTTGGGGACAGGCCACTCTGTCACTGCTTTCACCTTTTCAGGGTCAGTTTGAAAAAACCCAGCACCAAAAATGAATCCCAAAAATGAGACAGATGGAACATGGAACTCACATTTCTCGGCTTTGATGAACAGTTGATTCTCATAAAGTCACTGAAGTACTGCCCAACATGATGAGTGTGTTGATCCTTGTCGAGAGTAAATAAGAATGTCGTCCAAATATACAAATACAAACACATTGAGGAAATCTCTGAGAATGTCATTAATTAGTGACTGAAAAACCGCAGGGGCATTAGTAAGGCCAAAAGGCATCACTAAATATTCAAAATGCCCTAATGGTGTTTTAAAAGCGGTTTTCCACTCATCTCCTTTTCTTATCCTGGCCAAATGATAAGCGTTTCGAAGATCCAGTTTGGTAAATATTGTAGCTGAATGAAGTTGTTGGTGTACAGAATCAATTAATGGCAGAGGGTATTTATTTTTAATGGTAATCTGATTAAGTCCTTGGTAGTCAATACAAGGACATAAACCGTTATCTTTTTTGGAGACAAAGAAAAAACCTGTTCCCAATGGCGATTTAGATGGGCAAATAATACCTGAAGCCAACGAGTCCTCTATGTAAGTCTTCATGGAGTCTCTTTCCAGTCCAGACAAGTTATACAGATGACTGGACGGTAAGGGAGCTCCAGGTATTAATCAATGGCACAATCGTACAGTCTATGGGACGTTAGAGACAATGGGCCTCATGCAAGAACGGTTTGTACACACTGATTTGTTCTTAAATTCAAGTGCGTATGAGTGATTTAGGAGAATTTGTGGCATTCACCAATGTTTTTGTATTCTGATTTTTTTCGTATAAGAACAAAATTCAGGAGTGGTCCAGACCTGTCGTATATTTTACGAGTAGTCAGTCTGCTGTTATCCAGATGGGTTTTCTTCACTAATAACTTTAAATTTCATTATTTAGAAAATATTTCGAGTTGAAAATAAATCACACTCCATGATTATGTTGACAGTAGGTTATACTATTTGAACTGGAATTAGATTTTAACAACATTAATTGATTAGATTAAGTTAAACTGGCTTTTAATGCTGTTGTACAACACTACAATAATAATATAAAGATCACAAAAACCAACTTAAATTATTCATTAATTGAAGTTTGGATACGTTTTAAAATGCGTCTTTTCAGAACCACATCTGACACTTGCAACGGCTGGGAGGGTGGTGGTGTTGGTTGGGGGGAGGGGGTTTAAGTGCGTGACTGCCCTTCTTTTGAATAAATGACAACTAAGTAACACAGTTGTTTACACTTAAATTAAAAATATTTGACCAAAGACAAACCGGAGCAGGACTAGAGAGAGATGAATATGATTTAGATTTTTATTTCTGTGACCGTAACGACCCACAGGAGACAAAACATTAACAGCATATTTCATTCCTTTAAACAGCTTTTTTATTTCTACGTGACATTGCTAATAAGGACAGATTTTCTTTTCTCCATCTCCGAGAGCTGGACTTTAATTTCCGAACTTGTAAAGTTTCTTTATTTTACTTTGCAATATCACTTATGAATGGACACGTCCTGGTAATTTGGGGCAGGGAACGTATATCCTTATACGGTGTATTTGGGGTGCTAATTATGTAAATAACCTCTCCAGGTGCACGAGCAGCTGATACGAACAGGTGTAATTCATCATGTTTACGCAGCTCATTTATACACTTTTCCTGAAGATAGATGATTTTGTTGAATCTGATGTGGCATGTTGGTCCGAACACTTCATACGAACAAAAGTAAGAGAAATTTAGGATAAGAATTTAAACATGTTCATGCATGAGGTACAATGCTTTAGATTTACTAAAAGCAGCAGCTAAATCGTGATAATCCTGTGGAACATTCTATTTCATTAGATAAAGATTCCTGGACTTGAACATTAGAGGCGGCATTCTTTAAACAAAAACTTAAAAAAAAGTCGCTCCATTGCTCCATGCGACCTTCAGCCCAATTAAATATATACTGTATATATA
>NW_013953345.1:62127-66855 GCF_001266775.1 Austrofundulus limnaeus
CTACCAAACCAGTGTGATACTTCAGCGTCGACCCAACTGTCAAGTGATCTTTATAAAGCCCGGGAGCTCATTAGAGGAACAGCCAACAGGTGGGTTAATCAGCAACAGAGGAGCCACAGGAAAACACCAATCATCACATTTGGTGTGTTTACTTAGATCCACTGTGAATAAAACAGGGTTTCATAAGAAGTCCTTGTATTTTTTTTACAAATGATCCTAACGATTTTGGGAATTTTGGTTGCAAAATAAAGATCTAGCTCTTCCCGGCTGAACAATGCTGACCATGGTTCTGTTTATTTTCCGTCTTTGCCGTGGAGTTCTGTTGGACTTTGCAAAACAACAGAGCTGTTCTGAGAAATGTCTCACTTCCTAAAACCATAGATTGCTGACTCTCAGGTCAGAGGTGTAGAATTACACTGTGGCTCTCAGAGAAGGAGCTCAGACTCAGTAACGATGTGATGTAGTGTGTGGATCAATGGAGGAAAATCCTACAAGATGAGAGGAGAGCCTGTTGAGTAAAAGGACAATCTAGTATTCCATGAAGTAATGTATATCTCTGGCACCTTTCAAGCCAAATTTTTAGACTAAAACCTAATTTACAACGTGTACTCTCCACTATACTCAGGCACGACCTTTGCAGTAAAAACATGTCCAGTATTATCATTGGGAGCTAGGGTTGCCAACTCAGCCCCTCCGAAATACAGGACTGTTTCTCCAGGGGCGGGGCTTAATGATATAATATGTCAATTATGACATCATCACACAATATTTCTTAGTTCCAACATTTAGGTTGGAATCCCCATAAACACGATTTAATCTTGTTTCTATTATTTCCATGTAACATGATGGCAGGGGCAGGGTGGGTTTGAAAATTCAGCCTGGGAGCTTGATTTGGAGAGGCCTTTTATCTAATCGCACGATGGCCACAAACAGAACCATAATTTTAATGCAGATACATTATCTGCTGTATTAAAACAGTTTTTTCAACAATCAACTACAACAATCAGCTTATATGAAATATCAAAGCAAATACTGGTAAACAAAAAAACAAACTCAAAAAAAGTATAAATATCTATCACCCTAACACATCCATCCATCCATCCATCCATCCATCCATCCATCCATCCATCCATCCATCTCTTTATCTTGTGCTGTTTTATCTGCATGAAAAGAAAATTAGTAATAATAAAGTTATTACAAAAACTAAACTTTAGAATATAAACAGAAAAACCATTAATATCAAATGAGGAATTCATGGTGTTGCAGCAGAATCAAGATGTATAGGTTCATGCAACAGTTCCAAAACATGTGAAGTACATGCAACCCATGACTTAAGACTAAGGATAATCTCCCAAAGTCACCTCTGGATTAATATCCAGCTAGATTCTACATAATTGCATTTTGTCAAAATATAATTAATAAATGTCTTGTCAACGTATCATTTGAATGAACTGTCTGATATACAATTTAAAAAGTATATTTTAGCATCTTTTAATCATTAGAGACAAAAACAAGACGTAAATATTTTTATATCATCCTCATTATCTAACAGAACTTTGATTTCTTTGCAGTGGTGAATTCTTAACATTAAAATACTATTTATTTAAGATTTCCTCTTTTCAATTGTATTAAAATACAATTTAGATCATTAGATTATCACAATTATATTAACCAAAAAGTAGGATTCAGATCAAATATTAATGTGTTATTATTATTATCTAAACTACTTAAGCTGTGTTTATGCAAAAATGAATGATAACAGGAAAATCCAGGTATTAAAACACAGCTTTAAAAGCAGGAAGCAGAAAATATGCTCTGCTTTTTTAGACATAATTTGACTTAAAGTTCAGTTTGATGTAATGGGTAACAGAAAAACAAGATTTAGGGAAAAATAGTATAATTTACAGATTTATTTCACAAAAACTCTGTGCAGGTATCAAACAGAAATATCAAACTCAAGACTTGGAAATAGGAATGATGGTTACTGAATGATGTTCAGAACAATCATATATTCAGAACAATATATGTTGGAACACACATGTACAGTAACTTGAAACAATAACTTCAAAGTGAGTTTTTTTTCTTAAGTAAGACCAGAATTAAAGGTGAATAATTATTAGGTACATAGATCTTTTTAACACATTACCATTCCGTGTTTTGTAGGTGACTAATGTCCATCTCCAACTCATCTCGGTCTGACCTTTCCTCCTCAAAAACGTTAGAATCACCACCGCTTCCTGAATGAAACAGCTCAAATAAATAGGGCTGCAGTCCTCTATTAGAACCAGCTGCTTCTTGTTCATCAGTCGAACGGCTTCTTCTTCCAAAACTGAAGGTAAAACGCTCAATTCTTCACTGAAATTGCTTATTATGTCCTCTGTTTCTGTATACTCCACCATAGTTGTTTATATTTTGGGTTACTCGGAATACGTCACAAAAATGCGTTGGTGTTTGACCCGACTTCTAAAGAAAAAAAATTGCGATGCACAGCCAAGTGATGGAATTTAAAGTGTTTTTGAGCAATATTTATTAATAAAAGGTTCTGAATGCACAGAATGAAGGCTTAATAGTTCTTCTAATGATGTATGTTTTAGCATGTCACAATCACTTTAAAGCAGCTCATTTTGAGACATTATTACTATTATTTTGGGGGTGGATTTGTGCCCAGTTTTTTATGGTCAAAAACTTAGATTTTTTTGTTAAGGTTGATAACTGATGGTGAATCAACCATCAAACAGTCATTCAATTCTAGCCAAATAATCAATATTGAAAAGACATTGTTGAATCAATATTGTTTCATGGTTGAATTCTAATGATTGAAATGCCAACATCTAATCAGTGTTGAATCAACATATGATATAGTGCCAGTTATGGTTGAAAACCTAACTTTGTTTCAACAAGTAAGTCACTGACCAAGTTTTGTATAATTTCAACACAAATTCAATATCATGTCTATATTTTAATGTTGATTCACTCATATTTTGCTATCTGCGATGTGATTTGAGCACTAATCTTGATTCTTTTGTCAGAACGGGTGCAGCAGAAAGTATACTTTTCCTCACTCATACTGAGGTGGTGACAGGTGTGATGGATCAGGTTTTCCAGCAGGAAATGAGAGGGCATCTCTCAGAGGCCTCTTTAAACTGCGAGTTCTATGGTTACTGAGTTGTTCCAGGACAGCTTGTTATGTGACGGGCCAACCTGCCCACATGAGTCATAGTTCCCAACCAGGTCATTCATTTCTGAGGTGTTGCATTTAGGCGTATGAACGTCTTTAGAAACATTAGTGGAGTACTTTTGCCTGCTTGATTGTTATTTTTGCACCTCCACTTGTTTGCAGCTCATGTGTTTTTTCCACATGAAGTGGTAATTTAAACTCTCAAAATCTTAAACCTTCGTGTTAAAACTACATAGTTGGAAGGCTTTCAAGAAAATTTCATAAACCGGATTTTTTTAAATAGTGCATTTTTAAAATATTATACTTTCACAAGCTGTTTAAAAATTTTTCATGCCAAGTCAAATTGGTAATGCAATAGTGACAAATTATTTCCTTGTTTTGTTAAAGAAAAAGAAGTTGCTAATTTACAGCAAAATATTTTTATTGATTGACTATTTATTCATTCAGTCATCAAATTGTTCAGCAACAAATCAAAACATTATAATACATTACAAAAATGTAAACAGTTTGACCGAAAAGGAAAAGGTACAGGCAGAAGCACAAGGCTTATACCGTAATTTATGCCTGTCCTGTACATCAAATCAAACCAAACTACCCTCATAATCATTGCTATAGAAAAAACTAAACATAAAAAGAGAGAAAACAAATATTCCTTCACAAAACAAACACAAGAACAAATTAAAGTTTTCTCTTGTAACCCTCAAACATATTTTTTAAGATTTTTTTAAAACCTGTAATGAACTACATTCTCATAAGTCCATGCTTGCATCTTTCAATATTTTAATATCTATATATAATATTTTAATCCCCACAACAACAAAAAAGACATTTTTATTTATTTTTGGCTTGTCATTTTATAAATTTAATAACATGTTGCAGATCATACTGAGACTCATATAATATAAAAAATTCTTTGCACGCCTACAGACAACACACCTAGTTTTGCTCTTAACATAATTTGCATTATTTTGTAATGTACCAAATCATAAAATGTAATAAACAATGGATTTGTATGTTCATGGCAACCAGCCTTATTAATAACCCATATGGCTCATTTTTTTGTAAAAGAACTGTATAATTTATTGTTGTTTTATATGTGGAACACCACACCTCCACACAATAATATATATATGGAAGTATAAGTGAAGAGTAAATGATATGCAAAGCCTTATAATTTTTTTCTTCAAAGTTTTTTTTTATTATTTTTTAAGAAAAACACAAGCAAAAAAAACAAACTAACAGAAAAACACACCCCTAAAAACCCTCCCATCCCTCCCCACCAATACTGGATCTGCTAACAAAATATGAATTTAAATACATCTTATATTCATGTATCTGTAAATGCAAAGCACAGGTTTGTGTACAAAGAACCATTATTTGACCATTAGACAAAGTTATCTGCTGAAGTTTTTTCTATGTAAGATAAAAATGGCTGCCAGATATCAAAGAATTAGTTTACAGATCCTCTTAACAGTATATCTAATCTTCTCTAAATGAATGTAAGACAGCACTTCTCTTAACCAATGACCATATACTGGAGGATGTGGATC
>NW_013953345.1:66865-68439 GCF_001266775.1 Austrofundulus limnaeus
GTCTTCTAGCCAGTAGAGAGCAGAAAGCTAACACCGTCCTCTGATGTTCACTGAGGGAAGCTTCTGCTGGAGCCACCCCAAAGAGAGAGATGARTGGTGATGGATGAACAGTTCGTCCAAATAGTCCTGAAAAGGTGTCAAAGATGAAAGCCTTATAATTTAATACATTTCTAGACTAATATAGAATGGCTATTGTTTTTGCTATATTTCCTTTATATATCTATTATGTTGTCTACGTGTTAATTTATAATCAATAATAAATCATTAAAAAATGTAATTTCTGACATTCGTTCAATTTCAGCATCACATATTTTATTATCATATCTCCAGTGGTGTCTTTTTTTCCAAACACATGAATTTGGTTTTTCAAATTAAGTGATAATCTGTTGATATCAAACCAAGTTTAAAGATTTTCTAATTACATTTCTATAATACATAAGAAATACTGTATTTTCCAGAACAATGCAAATTAATGTCATCTGCAAAAATACTGAATTTTAATGAATTAGTAACATTACAGATGTCATTAATATGAAATAAAAATAATTTTGGTCCAATCACAGACCTCTGGGTTACTCCACATATAAATCTTCTACATTGTGACACTGCCCCATACACTGTAATCATTTTTTTTTGCTTCTGCTCTCGGCGAAGGCAGACTCTTTTCCCCTCTCTCTTTAGCATTCCCTTATCTATAGGGATGGGTACCTTTGGCATTTGAATCGATTCAGTACCAATATCCGGTACCTGGGAATCCGTACTGGTACTTAACGGTACCAATTTTCGGTACTTTGTGTGTGTTGTTTTTTTATTATAAACTTTTATTTTTTTTTACATATTTCGCAATATATAAAACTAACAAATCAAGACAACATCCAACTCTTTGTATTGTAACATCAGTTGTGAAACTTATTTCTTTAAAGTGAAAACTCTTGAAAACAACAAGACTGTTTGTCTTATTAATCAAATTAAAATCCAGCTCCACATATTTCTATTGACTTTAGTGTTTTGTTTTTCCTCCCCTGTATGGAGAGAAGAGAGGAGAGTTCTTTGAATAAATGGAGACGAGTTCCCGTGCTCCAAAGTTATTTGACTCTGTGGTTCTCAGTGTGCAGGTTTCCAGCCCTCATAGCTCGCACGTTACAGGGAGTACTAACTGAAGGAGGTAAAAAACTGATCCTTTTGTTTGAGCATCACTTTTCTGTTTCTCTGTCAGGAGTTAAATAAGGATTTTATCTTTTCTTTTTTGTAGGTAAATATACGGTATGGTTAAGTAGTTTTGTTTGACAATACTTAAAATTAAATAAAACTAGCAACACATTACATTCTGCTTTATTTACTTTAAAGAAGTGAGGAGTAGGGAGATGAAAAAATTATGTTTTTTTGATACTGAGACTGGACCAGTAGATCTCAGCAAATTGCCAACTTCAAAAGTAGCTCTTGGTTCAAAAGAGGTTGAGCACCTCGGTCTACGCCATTGCATCTAACCTTTGTGGTAGTGTTGAAACTCTAAGTTCTATGGTTAAGGGTTTTTACATACCTTTCTGTCCATTTTGCCATAAGGTGGTTTATTT
>NW_013953345.1:68499-70515 GCF_001266775.1 Austrofundulus limnaeus
ATATATATATACTCTGACCACCATCTGTAGGCAAGGCAGGTAAGGTGTCTTGCCCAAGGACACAATGACTGAGTCAACTGGACGGGGATCAAACCAGCAACCTTCTGGTTCCAGGACGATTACCCTAACCACTCTACCAGAGTCACCCACATGGTTTTTAGATTGTTTTAATTCCCTTACTTTCTAAGACACAATAAGTTGAACTGATGCTGCAGTTTGCCTTGTAATATTGTTTTATACTTTTTCTGCTACATTTTCATTGACTCTTATTAAGTTTTATTAGTTTTTTTTAGGATACAAGATGCTTCCTACAAAAACCATAATGTGAATCTTTTCCTAAAATTTCATGGCGATATCTTGAACACTTAAGAAGTTATGAGCAAAAATAGAGAAGAACAAGATTAAATGGTCACAAAGGCCCCATTGGTTCTATTGTGAATTGCACCTAAACAAACATCAATAACTTCCCTCATACATGAAATAATCATGTGATTTAGGTGTTATTTTATATGGTTTGAAATGTTCTTTTGGAATCTGCTGTCAGATTTAATGTTGGTGTAGGATTAAAAATTTATCCACATCCTTACTGTATCAGAATGTATTCGGCAAATGTTTTTCCATCTCTCCTTTTGCGCATTTACTCTATTACAGAGTGGGGGAAATTGGCCTTGGCGGAGGTTTGCACTCTGAGTGCTTCTAGTTCTAGCAAAAAATTTATATTTATTTTAATTGTATTTTGTTGGTTCTTAATAAAACAGTATTTCAAAAGCGTGCCTTTTTGTAAAACTATATGGATGATGTTTAGGTACTGTCAATAGTATCTTGTAATATCACATAATTACTTAGCCATATATTCAAATTACCAGTCAACTTAAAAAAATGTTTTAATGTAAATACAGTGGGCCGCCCATGGGCCACCCTACCGGCCCTACCACCGAGCTTTGCAACTTTTCTGGGGGAAACCCTGCTAACGTGTCTAATAATATCTTCAAACATCAGATGGCACACATGATTTTCATGATTTAATCAGTGTATACAACACTTATTTTTCAACATTGGTTGAACTTAGTCTTTGAAAATGATTAGAAAATATCTGCAAGGTTCTCTGGGTTCTGTTTGTATGCTTCAATTTTAATTTGTTTGCTCATACTTTGCCAAAATTAGGAACAAACTGTCTATGCAGCATTAAAAGTGAACTCTAAACGCTTTAAACACAGTTCTCTTTATGTTATCAGTGAGTGTGAATAGACCTGGTGCACACTCACTCAGATGCCACACTGCAGTCCTTTTACCATCAGCCTCCACTCCTGTCACTAGGCTGCTCTTAGGTTACCTGTTTTCCTTTGAGCTAGTGTAAAGTGTATTCATATGCTCCTAGGAGAGCTGACATTGGAAGGAGGCTGTTTTTCCTGTGATAAAAATCACTTGGCACCTAGCAAGGAGCCAGCCTCGCTGCTCAGAACAGCCCAGCACAAAACATAAGAGCAGACTGTAGAGCATCAATCTGGCACAGCCTCAGTGTACACAGGAAAGGAGAGAAGAAGCCGCACATGGGTCTGAAACAACATTAGGACCTTGCTACTTAACCACCAGTTTAACAGGTTTCAAGTCTTTATTTTCAGAAGGAAAAAAGGAAAACACTAGAGGTAAATAGAAAAATGGCTTCAGATAACAAAATTTAAAATACTTTCTTTGAAGGAATGCATATTGCCCAAATGGTGCCACGTTTGTAAAGAACATGCATTTGTGGGATGAGCAGTAGAGCTGAGTATGTAGATTATGCACCAAATAGCTTATTTTGCTCTTACTATTGACCATTGTTTTAAGCTTCCGGTAACTCCAAGTACCTGTGAGCATGGGCACTGCTACAGTGGTCAGTACTGTAGGTACTGTACAGGTGCTGGTCATAAAATTAGAATATCAAGAAAAAGTAGATTTATTTCAGTAATTCCATTTAAAAAGTGAAACTTGTATATTATATTCATACATTACATACAAACTCATATATTTCAAATG
>NW_013953345.1:70832-76499 GCF_001266775.1 Austrofundulus limnaeus
CGCTGAAGCATCGCCTCTGTTTGGGTATGAGCTCAGCCAGCTACTTGTTGTCCTCCAGAGAGTTTTATTTATCTTTGTACCTGTACCTGTTTGTTTACAGAAGCGACCTCCAGTACTTTAAACCCAGCCTTGGAAATCGAGCCAACCTCACCTGGATCTCATGCGCTGCCTCCAACGAATCATTGTAAATAACTCTGCACTTGTAAATACTCACCTGTGGAACTTCACCTATTGGACCTCCTCCTCCAAGTTTCCTCTCCTCCATCAACCTGTAAACATAATCTACAAAGACATTATTTACTCAAAAATCACACCGGACCACCTACCTGTTATTCACATCTGCAAATCCTCTGTTTCAGGTCCTGTCCCCAGATCCCAGCACCACTGTAAATAAAATAACTTATCTTTTGTATTTATCTGTCCCAGTCTCTGTTTTATCAGTTGTATTTTGCTCACGTTGACATCCCACCTGTAAACCTGATAGAATGCTTCAGCCAAGCCATACGTCCTTGAGCAATACTTCTGATAATCAGACACTCGGTGCTGCAGTTCAACCTGAATCCAAAATATTAGATCATGATCAGAAACTAAATCAGTTATACGCAGCTCAACAAGAGACCCGCACTTTATTAAGTCAAATTACTCAGCATATCTCCGCTCTTGATAGTAAATTAAATACCTGTTTTCCTGCTAATCCTGCCATGTCCCCTCCTGCAACACCCCCTCCTGTTGTCATATCTCCTAGAGAACCAGATATCCGACCTTCAGAATTTTTGATGGGGACATAGATCATTGTGCTGGAATTTTACTTCAATGCCGACTAACTTTTGCCCGTTCCCCCTCGTTTTTTCCCACTCACTCTGCCAGAGTCACATATATTGTTTCTGCTTTAAAAGGGAAAGCCCTTAGGTGGGCTCAAGCATTTTTGTCTGCTCATTCTTCTGACACTCTCACATCCCAGTTATTCATCCAGGAATTTCAGCGTGTATTTGACCATCCCCTCCAGCAGGAGGAAGCAGCGAAGTGTTTAATCAACCTGCGACAAGGAAATAAGTCACCAGCTGAACACTCTGTTGATTTTCGGATAAATGCTGAGGAGGCTGGCTGGGAGGAACTCGCCCTGAAAGGTATTTATGTTAATTCCTTGTCTGAACAAATCAAAGATCAGTTGGCTTCCCGGGATGAACCCAGAAGCTTGGATTAATTAATCACTTTATCCATTCGAATTGATAACAGATTAAAAGAACGTAAGAAGGAAAAGAACAACACTTCCCAGAATCCTCGAGTTTCCTGTTTCACCGTCACTGCCGAGCCTCCACCGCCTCCTACAACAGCTGTTAACAATCCCGCCGAACCCATGCAGATTGGACGCACCCGCTTGTCTCCTGAGGAGAGACAAAGACGTTTCGCAGCCAAATTTTGCATCTATTGTGGTAACAAAGGACATTTTGTTGCAACCTGCCCGCTGTGGGGAAACGGGTCGTCTCATCAGTAGATCAGGGGAAGCTGACGAGACAAGACAATTTCTCCCCTAATTCTCTGTTTTTTCTTCCTGCTGCGCTGGTTTGTGGACATACTAAGCTGCCTATATCAGCCCTTGTGGACTCTGGTGCAGAACAAAACTTAATCTCGAGTGACTTGGTTGAACAACTGGGACTTCCTACCTCACCCCTCGACCCACCAAGATCCATCGCCGGTGTTACTGGAACACTTTTGTCCCAGGTCAACAAACTCGTCCCCAGACTACACATCATTGTGTCCGGCAACCATCATGATTTTGGTGAGTTTGTTGTTTTCAATTCTACCTCCCCACAACTCATTTTTGGTTACCCATGGTTGTCTCAACAAAACCCCACCATAAACTGGAGAGAAAAGAGGATTGAAAGTTGGAGTGATTTTTGCTTACAACATTGTTTAAAGTCGGCTGTATCAGTCTCCGTTAAAGGGGAGGAACCTGTAGAAACAGTTGGTTTGTCCTCAGTCCCTGTTGAAACCACTGATTTATCTTCTGTCCCTGAGACCTATCATGACCTGGCAACTGTTTTCAGCAAAAACAAAGCACTTTCATTACCCCCTCACAGACCGTATGACTGTGCTATTGATCTGGTACCAGATTCACCATTTCCATCCTGTCGTCTGTATAATCTCTCCGGCCCCGAAAAAGAGGCCATGAAAACCTACATAGATGACTCGTTGGCCTCCGGTATCATACGTCCATCCAAGTCTCCTCTAGGGGCAGGATTTTTCTTTGCCTTAAAGAAAGATAAATCCCTTAGACCCTGCATAGATTACCGAGGCCTAAATCAGATCACTGTAAAAAATAAATATCCTCTACCTCTGTTAGATTCCGTCCATGATCAGCTCCACTCCGCAACCATCTTCACCAAGTTAGATCTCCGTAATACCTACCATTTGGTACGAATAAGGGAATGAGACGAATGGAAGACTGCATTTAAGACACCTTTAGGACATTTTGAGTATTTAGTCATGCCTTTTGGATTAACTAACGCCCCAGCAGTGTTTCAAGCTTTGATCAACGATGTACTCCGAGACTTCCTTAATGTGTGTGTATTCGTATATCTGGATGACATACTCATTTTTTCACGTGACATTCAGCAACATAAACAGCATGTCAGAGCGGTTCTTCAGAGACTCCTTGAGAACCAACTATATGTTAAAGCAGAAAAATGTGAGTTTCATGTCTCTTCAGTATCCTTTTTAGGATTCATTTTGGAAAAGGGTCAGGTTAGAATTGATCCTGAAAAAGTACGAGCAGTCTCCGAGTGGCCAGTTCCCAATGATCGAAAACAATTACAATGTTTTCTTGGCTTTGCCAACTTCTACAGAAGATTCATCAAAGACTACAGTCGCATCGCCGCACCTCTCACCCAACTCACCTCCATCTCAAAGACTTTCTCCTGGACTCCTGAGGCAAACAGTGCTTTTGGTGAGTTAAAGGCTYGTTTCTCCCAAGCACCCATCTTGTGTCACCCAGACCCACACAAACAGTTTTTTGTYKAAGTGGATGCTTCGGATCTAGGAGTTGGGGCAGTTCTATCTCAAAAGTCTGAACTTGATGATAAGATGCATCCCTGTGCCTTTTTTTCCCGTCGTTTATCTCCCGCTGAGATAAACTACGATGTTGGCAACCGTGAACTGTTAGCCATTAAACTTGCCTTAGAAGAATGGAGACATTGGTTAGAGGGTGCTGAGGTCCCTTTCCTCATACTTACTGATCATAAAAATTTAGCTTATCTCCAGAATGCTAAAAGGCTAAACCCAAGACAAGCCAGGTGGTCTCTGTTTTTTGCCCGGTTCAACTTCTCCATTACTTACATCCCTGGGTCTAGAAATATTAAACCCGATGCACTTTCCAGACAGTTCTCTTCTACAGAAAAAAACAGATAAGGACATCAACATCCTGCCTACTTCCTGTTTCGTGGGTACTCTTTCCTGGGACATTGAGAACTCGATCCGCCTGGCTCAACAGTCTGAACCCGAACCTGGTACTGGACCCCCTGGAACCCGGTTCATTCCCAAGAACATCGTCAGCAAAGTTTTGGATTGGACACATAATCATCGGTTCACCTGTCATCCTGGTATGTCACGTATGCTGTCATTTTCCAAACGATATTTTTGGTGGCCCACTATGCACCAAGATATAAAAGAGTTTGTTGTAGCATGTCCCACCTATGCTAGAAACAAGAACAGTAACCAACAACCTGCCGGATTTTTGCAACCCTTACCCACACCTGCTCGTCCATGGTCCCACATCGCTCTGGATTTTGTCACCGGATTACCCCCTTCGGAAGGTAACACAGTTATATTAACCATTGTCTATCGATTTTCCAAAGCAGCACATTTCATCCCATTAAGTAAACTCCCCACTGCCTTCGAGACTGCTCAACTTCTGGTCACTCACATTTTTTGTCTCCATGGAATCCCCACGGACATCGTCTCGGATCGAGGACCTCAGTTCGTGTCATTCGTCTGGAAGGCGTTCTGCAATGCGCTAGGGGCTAAGGTCAGTCTTTCCTCAGGACACCATCCGCAATCAAATGGTCAAACCGAAAGGTGCAACCAGGAACTGGAAGCCACTCTCAGGTGCGTTATTAACAACAACCCCTCCTCCTGGTGTCAACATTTGTCTTGGGTTGAATATGCACATAACTGTCACACCTCCTCTGCCACTGGTTACTCACCTTTTGAAGCCTCTCTCGGATATAACCCACCACTTTTTCCCAAGGACGACATTGAAAAYATGGTCCCCTCAGTTCACCTCCACGTACAACGCTGCCAACGAATCTGGAACCAAACTCAAAGAGCTCTTCTTCGCACTGCACAACAAAACCAAAGATTTGCCAATCGTCATCGTTCTGCCGCACCATCATATCAAGTTGTACAAGAGGTATGGCTCTCCACACGCGATATTAACCTCAAAGATTTTCCCAGAAAGCTTTCCCCTAGATTCATTGGTCCGTTTCCAATGGAGAAAATCATCAACCCCATTGCTGTCAGACTCCGACTACCCTCCAACATGAGGATTCATCCCACCTTCCACGTTTCTCAACTAAAACCCGTCTCCACAAGCCCACTGACCCCACCTACCGACACCCCACCGCCCACCCGGCTATTGGACAATCAACCCATCTACACGGTCCGTCGCATCCTGGATGTTCGTCGCCGTGGATGTGGACATCAGTTCCTGGTTGACTGGAAGGGTTATGGTCCAGAGGAGAGGTCATAGATCCCCAGGTCTTTCATCTTGGATCCCGATCTCATCACGGCTTTCTACAGGGATCATCCAGAAAAACGTCTTTGAATCGCCAGGAGGCGATTGTTGAGGAGGGGGTACTGAGGCATTTGTGATGTTATCACCCCCTGCCTCTCAGATCAGGCACTGCGCTAATTGTTTACACCTGCTCTGAGTTGGCTCATCACCTCCCCTGGGCTTTATAAGGAAGTGCTGGAGTGCATCTCGGCGCTGAAGCATCGCCTCTGTTTGGGTATGAGCTCAGCCTGCTACTTGTTGTCCTCCAGAGAGTTTTATTTATCTTTGTACCTGTGCNCGCTGAAGCATCGCCTCTGTTTGGGTATGAGCTCAGCCTGCTACTTGTTGTCCTCCAGAGAGTTTTATTTATCTTTGTACCTGTGCCTGTTTGTTTACAGAAGCGACCGCCAGTACTTTAAACCCAGCCTTGGAAATCAAGCCAACCTCATCTGGATCTCATGCGCTGCCTCCAACGAATCATTGTAAATAACTCTTTACTTGTAAATAACTCTGCACTTGTAAATACTCACCTGTGGAACTTCACCTATTGGACCTCCTCCTCCAAGTGTTCTCTCCTCCATCAACCTGTAAGCATAATCCACAAAGACATTATTTACTCAAGAATCATACCGGACAGCCTACCTGTTATTCACATCTGCAAATCCTCTTTTTCAGGTCGCGTCCCCAGATCCCAGCACCATTGTAAATAAATCACTTATCTTTTGTATTTATCTGTCTCAGTCTCTGTTTTATCAGTTGTATTTTGCTCACGTTGACATCCCACCTGTAAACCTGATAGACACCTTGCACAAGGAGGGCAAGACACAAAAGGTCATCGCTAAAGAGGCTGGCTGTTCACAGAGCTCTGTGTCCAAGCACATTAATAGAGAGGTGAA
>NW_013953345.1:77689-82811 GCF_001266775.1 Austrofundulus limnaeus
AAGTTTCACTTTTTAAATGGAATTACTGAAATAAATCTACTTTTTCATGATATTCTAATTTTATGACCAGCACCTGTATATGTTCTAAGAATTGACATTCTATGTTTGATTGATCTGGATGTGGCTTGTGTAATAGGTTAACCTTGTGTTACGCAAAACCAAATTGCAGCATTATTTGAAGTGAGTCCTAGTACTGTCTTTAAATTGAAGGCCAAGTTCCATATAACAGGGTATGTCATTGACAGGTCCTGAAGTGGGCATACCAAAAAGATGACACCCCAAGAAGATGGCTCTCTGCTGAAACAATCCAGAACAGACTGTACACAGCAAAGCTCTGGTCTTATTGGACACGAGGAGGCTTACCATGACTGCCAATCACCATCAGGCCCATTTGCACTGATGTCAACAACACGTGCACTGGAACCCGAACATGCAGATGAACTCCAGTGACTCCAGTGATGTAGGACCATCCATCACTGGGTTGGCTCATAGACAAATGAGCCAAATAGCCTGAAACTGACCAACAGTTTGATTAATTTAAAATTACTACTAACATTCGGTGGCTGTGGTAGAGTGGTTAGGGGAGTCTTCCTGGAACCGGAAGGTCACCAGTTCGATCCCCTGTCCACTTGTCTAGGTTGTTGTGTCCTTGGGCAACACACTTCAGCCCTAATGCCTCTGATGTGTCCCATCAGTGTATGAATGTGATTGGTACTGATTGGTCTCCATAGATGATTGTACATGTTAGCTTTGTAGAGACCTAATAGAGTGCTGTGTGAATGGATAAATGAGGACACAGATTGTAGTGTGAATAGCTTTGAGTGTCCTGGATGGAAAGAAAAGTGCTGTATAAGTACAGTCCATTTAACATTTCTACATACAGTATGTACCCAGAGAGAATCTCATTGCTTTGTACAAGTCAGAGTCCATCCAAAACACTGCAACCAAATTATTTTACCTTTAAAATTTCAGTAACATATTATTTGTGTTGTATGAATTGTATTTGTACTACCAAATTTTGGACGGCACAGAATTTTTTATTGGAAAGTTGTTTAAGCACACTGTAAACCAACAGACATCTGACGGTTTTAGTTTATCAAAATAAAATAAATGAGCTGCTGAAAAGAGATCCAGGAAGTTGATAAAGTGCATGAAAAAGTTAGAGCAGGACAAGGCTATTGACTGCCTTCTGTCCCCCCGAATATACCAAGGTGAGGCCACTCCTACTCTGTATGGTTTACCCAAAATTCACAAACAGGATTGTAGGGGTTTTAAACGCTAAAATTAAACAAACTCTGTAAGAAATGTTTAATTTCACCTTACGGGGGCACCACTAAAGTTTTTGTAGTAAAACTTCAGAAGAACTTTTCTCTTAATATTCAATCTCTAAATATGAAGGCGTTTAATTCTTTCAGTTTAATGACGGCGTGAGACAAGGAAATACACTGACCGAGACAAATCACATTTGGAAATTCATCCGTGTATTATTTAAAATGAGGTTCAGAGGGAAATATATGCATTACAAGTCATTTCTCAGACAAAAACACACTTTATAATCAGTTCCGTAAACTTGATCAAGGAGTGGCATAAGTAGTCTGACATGGCCACCATGTGAACAACTTTCTAACATATGTCAGTGAAACACTAACTCACTATTGCTAAGCCTACAGCAACAAAGAGGGAGCTCAGGGGAAGAAGAATGAACATTGACATACTCTGATCTGATTTAAGTCTTTGAACACACCATCAGATTAATTAAGCAAGATATTTCCTACCGGCAAAGTTTGTAGATGCCAGAATGGATACTTCTATGCTAATTGGGCTGGCCTTCAGAACAAAACTACAAAAAGGAAATAAAGTTGGAAAACGAATGGCCTCGCTCCGGGATGGGGGAAGCTGGAGCTGAAAGCTACTCTCTCCTCATACTTCTTAGGACTCCACACATGGTAGAACAATGAAAAACTCATTGTTCACAACAGAACTTCTCATTGGTTAAGACTTTCTGCGGTGGTCACATGACCTATCCGGACATGTAACAGAAGAACAGAGTAATAATTAATCCAAACAGATCAAGTTACTAAACAATGTCATGATTATTACAGTAATTAAATCAGAGTACCAAGGTATTGTTTTGACACTTCATAGATGCTTTTTATAGTTATAAATGGAAAACATGGGTGAAAAATATGTTTTCAGGGTTAATAGATAAGTTCAACATGGTGCAAAATAAAATGTCCACAGGGTGGCATTGCTGACCCACAGATAAATCTGATGGGAGTCTTTTGATGTTTTATGTCTCTTCTTGTTTAACATCAGGGGCACTTTGACGTCAAACAATGTTTATTCCAGTCTTATTCTGAAAGAGGTGAAAAACAAATTAACTGGCGACAGGAAGTCTAGTCTTTGTTCCAAGGCCTAAGGGAGAAATATCAGATGAGATAATATGAGAAGTCATTATTCAAACTCTGAGATGTTGCAGGCAGGATGAAAAAGGTGGAGTTAACAGGAACAATAGTTTGACTGTCTCTTGTTGAGAAGATATTCACGTTTCCGAAACAGGATGTATGGGTAAGACCTATTGTGAGCATGATTAACTGTTATTTACAATGTTTCCAAATATCTAGCGTCAGTACTTGGTTCATTAGTTGGCATGTCAGACCATCACATACAGAACACCATGGACTTTGTGAACAAAGTGAGGGATGTTATCATGGAGGCGGATGAAACTATGGTCTCTTTTGATGTTACATCGCTCTTCACGTGTGTTCCTGTTGATAAGGCAGTGGATGTGGTCTGTGTAAGATTAAAATCAGACACCACTCTCAGCAGCAGAACCACACTTTCCACAGAACAAGTGTGTCAACTCCTCAAACTGTGCCTGGAATCAACCTATTTCACATATGGGGGCCAATACTATAGGCAGAAACAGGGGTGTGCTATGGGCTCCCCAGTTTCCCCTATTGTTGCAAACCTGTACATGGAGGAGGTGGAGAAGAGAGCTCTGATGTCCTTTACAGGGACGTCACAGAGCCATTGGTTCAGATATGTTGACGACACCTGGGTTAAAATTAAAGCCCAGGAAGTCCAACATTTCACTGATCACATCAACTCTGTGGATAAATATATAAAGTTCACATGAGGATGTAAAAGATGTCAGGTTGGCGTTCCTGGACTGTGATTTCTCAGTTTCGGATGGAGGACGGTTAGAAATTGACATGTATCGCAAACCCACTCATACAGACCAGTATTTGCTGATTTACTCTTATCATCCACTACAAGACGTGCAGCTGTGGCCCAGCGATAACATAATTGCGTGTGTGTCACCGACAGCATTCTGTGTTTTTTTACTGGGAAAAGACGTGGGGGATACATTATAGTAATCCCTCCCTCTGCCCTCCCACTGCATATGTCACGCGCATAGCTTAGCATGTAAATAATTGCTAGTTGTGAGTTTAGTTTGTTGGTTCAACAGATGCGGGAGATGGATGACGAAAAACACTTCTAATTTTGAATGTCTGCTGCTCGTTTCGACAAACTTGCCCACCGGATCTCCCCTCACCTTCAGCATGCACCGACGCAGTAGAGGAGTCACAGATGGTTGTACCTCTGGACCGCCTGGGTGAGTTTCTCTTCAAAACTATATGAAAAGGTTTTTATAAGGTTTTATATGTTTTATAGATGTCTTTATGTTCCAAATAAAGTTAGATTCAGTACGGGACTCTCGTCTCAGATTTAATGGCGTGTACAGGTTCAACATAGTGTRCAAACAGTCATGGTTAAACAGAAYAAAAATAACTTGCAAAAGATTCCAGCACGCCCAAGGTTTCAGTCAAGATCACAAAACAGTTATGACTAACCTAACAAAAATGTCTCTCCTTGGTCTAGCTGAATACGTGCCCAGCAACAAGTGTCTGAGTGGTTTTTGTATTATGGTACGATGTGACTACTACACGATCATTGGTTGACTTGATGTGATGTTTTTTTCTATGTGTGTCAATAAAAAGTGGATCACGTCCGCAAAACGTTAGAGCTTCTTTGTACCCAACTGCTGTTAAGTTGGACAATTGAACCTCTCCCCTTTGCGCAAAGTGTATCATTTAAACTATGCCGGTCTCTGATTATCTTTGTTTAAATGTCTGGTTTGGGTTGTTGTTGTTTTTCAAAGTCTCAGGTAAAAAATACCGGACATTTCTGGTGCCGTGACCTGGATCCTGGCAAGCCTCTCACTGGCTGGTCGATTGGACGCACCGAGGCTGGGGACGCCCACCTAAAAAGACCCAGGAGACGACGTTGCTCTGGGGGCCGGTGTGATAGGTCCTTTCTCGCCCTGCCAGTGGTGGTAGCCAGAATCCACACTGAGCAGACATCAGAGATTTTGTGAGTATAGTTTAATTTTGAGTGAAAGTGAAGAGAACAGCACTAGTGTCTTATTGTGAAAATCGATCGATGTGCCAAAAGTGTGGCATTAGTGAAAAATACGTATTTGTGTTGCGGTGAGCGCCAGTTGGGCCGGGCTGAAACGATAATTTTTGACAGTAAAATGCCGTCGGGCTGTGTCAGAATTGAGGAATAGTTGTGAAAAGGTTAATTTGTTAGTTTCAGGAAGCAGCGCTGTGTGTGTGTGTGTGTGTGTGTGTGTGTGTGTGTGTGTGTGTGTGTGTATAACTTTGTTTTGTGTAACACTCCTGATATTAATTCAGCCAAAAGTTGGTCTGCGATCGGCAGCGGCCGAGATCAAACAGAACCGAAAGTGAACCAGTCCTCTTGTAAGGTGGCTGAACTTATCAGGAGCGTACATAAATTAATAAATTTCCAATTGGTTAAAAGGATTAAGTTTTTAACAAGTAAAAGCAATACCTTTTTATTTTTTTCCCTCCCTCTCTCCCTCTGTCTGGAGCAGCAAGCTGCATTCCATTTACGAAGTAGAGGCGGCAGCGCCGGCAGCGGCTTCGCTGCCAAGAATATACGGAGAGCTGTTGTGGCCATCGGCCCTTTAAAAATAAATAATAAGCGTAAAATAAAAATATATAAGAACAGTTTTTAGTTAAAAATAAATTTAAATAAGCAAATAAAACTTTGTTAATGAGTAATAGTAACAATAATAATAATAATAATAATAAGG
>NW_013953345.1:84989-86349 GCF_001266775.1 Austrofundulus limnaeus
ACTAGAGTGGTATTTTTCCATTTACATGCATGAATATAGTATTTACATAAAATGATCATAAGGCCGATGACATCAATAACACCAGAGTTCACATTGGCCATGAAATAAAGAACATCTTTAGATGTAAAAGAAGGTATATTAGAGATTTTAAGTAAGACCCAACTATGAATATCCCTCCTGACTATCCTCCACATGAAAGTAGCAGTGACTTTGAAATTTAAGCTGTACAAGCTATGAATCCTTTACTCCAGTTATATAAATAAAACTTGGATACTGTGAACTTCACTAGGAGTTGCAGTAATTTAAAGTTTTATCAGTTCATCAACTTTTTTTTGTAGAACAAATGTTACACAGTCAGTTATCTGCTGCTGTGGAATGCATTCCTGCCGTTCAAAACAAAACACAGTGAGTTAGCAGCTCTACAATTTAGAAGTAACTACTTACAGCTCACAAAATAATGTTTTAGAGTAGAATGATTACATTTAGTTTACACTCTTTCTGCCCTGTTGTTAATTTAAAAACCCATGTCTCTGAATAAGATGGGATGCCAAAGAATGAATATTCATCCCGCTATCCAAATGTCCCAGCCACTGTCATTTCCCCGTTTCTGACCTTTAGGTGTGACTTTGTTTTGTCACTGATAAATATGCATGTAAACTACCAACTCTTTTTATTGTGTGGGGACTGATTTTTCATGACTAAATGAGGAGAGTTGTTTTGCTTTTCTTTCTTTTTTTTTTGTTTGTTTTGGCGCACTTTGTATCCTTTCTTGATATGAGGATCACAAACTGCCATAAAATGTATTTTAAGATAGATGTCTGAGTTAGAAATTGCTTCTAGTGTCTCATATCTCAGCTCTTATATCACCTTGATAACTGTATTTCCTGAGGGGTTTTTCTATTTTTGTTTTTTTCTTTTTTTTTTGGCCTTTAAAATAGTTTTTTTGCCTTATTTTTTTACATTGAGTGCTGCATTTAAACGTTAAAAAGAGGCAAGACATTTATTTGGTCTAAAGTTTTAAAATAGCTGTTTTATTTGTGAGGTGAGAAGCTATTGTCACAAAAAAAATAAGGTTTGATATATTTTGCTTTCATGAGTTTTGATCCCATTTATTATTACCTCTTCTGTTTTTTTATGAAGTAGACAATTAGCTGTTGCTGCAGGTTTGATTCTAGAACCCTCCTGTTAAGAAAACAGTTTAAAAAGTAGTTTTACTGTAATGTTTGACATGTTTTTTGAGTTTTATGTGATTAAATCATCGATAAACATCAACTAATGTTTTAAACTTGTTGAATTATACAGAAGTAAAATATTTGACCAGTAATAAAATATTAAACATATAACGTAAAAGGCAAACAAA
>NW_013953345.1:88846-90120 GCF_001266775.1 Austrofundulus limnaeus
TAACCTAACAAAAATGTCTCTCCTTGGTCTAGCTGAATACGTGCCCAGCAACAAGTGTCTGAGTGGTTTTTGTGTTATGGTACGATGTGACTACTATACGATCATTGGTTGACTTGATGTGATGTCTTTGTTTAAATGTCTGGTTTGRGTTGTTGTTGTTTTTCAAAGTCTCAGGTAAAAAATACCGGACACTTCCTGTCTTCAAAAAGGGGAAGGGCAGTTACACTTGTTTTTCCAGGAGGGGGTAGCAGAGAAGCGTGGATGTTGAAGTGGACTGTGTGTGGAAGTGTCCCTCGTCACGCCAGTCAGGTTTGTAAATATGACAATAGATGAACTACAGGACCATCAAACTCTCTTGGATAATAAGCAGGGTGTCAAATTGAACAGGGTTAAACGTGAGTTTGATATTTATGCAAATAGCCCAGTGTACATTGATGCAATTGGAGTGCCAAGAGGTGTTCCTACTGAATTTAAATTGATCGATCAGGTGGCAGCTGGGTTTCAAAGCATATTACCATGGGTTACTTACAAAGGCTGGTATGGAGGTTGGAAGAAGGTGATGTCAACTGTGGTAATGCAATTAGTCGGGGTGGTGGTAAAACTGGGTTTTTGCTGTTTTTGTGACATTACTGTTGGTGAGAATGTTATGTGTAAGGGCCATCTCACAGACTGTCCAAAATACCTTCAATCAAAATCGAAATATTGAATATCAAATGGTACATACATAGCTGACATCCACTACGACGAAGGTAATTGATGTGTGAAATCTCTAGAAGTCCCTGAAAATGATGATTCTAGCTGACATTTTTGAATAGAAAGTTAAAATTGAAATAGTTACACCCACGTAGTCGGACATGAAAATATAGTTTAGTGCATGTTGATGTTAAATGTCGTTGATAAAATGTTTTCTGATTTCCATTTGTTTTTCATTATTAACTCTTTTTAGAGAAGTCACACTAAGCAGGTATGTTTTGTTATGGTTAAAAACTTTGAGTGAACTGGTTGTTGTTTTTTTAATATTTTCATGTTGTAATAAGCTGCATGTTATTAACCAGGTCAGTTTCATGTTGAGGACGAGATGGAACAGTGCTGAGGACTAGTTTCCGACGGTGGGCTATGTGCCAGCAAACTCTAGCCCCAATTATCATAAAAATAGCTGACCTGGTTGATATTTTGATATTTTTATATTTTGAATTATGTTTACAGTTTGTTTGGGGTGGGATAAATGAATCATATTACTATATTTCAGGGCTGGGATGTTAGAAGTTTTCCAC
>NW_013953345.1:90856-92344 GCF_001266775.1 Austrofundulus limnaeus
CAACGCTGTCCTAGGTCAAATAAAGAAGATAAAAACAGACAACAAAAAGGTGTAAAAATAATAACACCTCAAACAAAACAACGTTCTCCTAGGATTATATGAAAATGATAAAATGAGTGAATAGATGCGACTCTAAATAATACTAGTGAGCCTAAATAAAATGACCTTAAAAAAATCAGGTCCCTAAAGATAAACGAAAGGAGTTACTTTACCACTGAGGATGAAATGTTGTGTCTGTATCTGTGTCTGTGTCTGCATCTGGTTCATCTGTCATAGAGAGGAGTGCATAAACTTGGTCTTGGATTGGTTGAATAGCTGCTGTAATGACCCGATTAACCAAACCACGAATGCAAGGGATAAAACAACATCCACACAAGGTTAGGAGTGCTGCATACACAGCCACTGAAATCATAATGGATGAAATCAGTGTTCTATATTTACCAAACATGCTCATCCATGAGTTCCACATAGTGGAGTCAACGCCTGCATGCTCTTTCGTCTTTTTGTTCAGGGTCCTCAGACCATCYAAGGCCCTGGTCAAGCTTCCGTCAGGAGCGGTGTTGTTGGGTATGAAGGTGCAACACTGCTCTCCAAAAAGGGAGCAAACACCTCCTCTTTCAGCCAACAACATATCCAGCGCAATCCTGTTCTGAAAAGCCATCAAAGATGTAGCGGCGAGCTGCTCATGTATAGCTTTATAGCCTAATTCTGTTGCGTTTCCCAAACGCTGCACGTTGAAATGGATGTCCAGATTCTTGTTTGGAGTAATAGGGATTATCGCAGCTATAAGGGGCTAAATGACGTGGATCAAACTCTAGACAGTAAAATGAATAAGACCTTTACTCACGAAATACCAACAAATCAATAATCAATCTTTHGAAATGTACCAGGCGATTATTACTAAGATGCACAGGGCAAGAGTAATGGCCCATGCAACTATAAAAACATTGATCTGGTCACAAGACATTCCTGTAAATAAAAGATGTTAATCACAGCATATAGTAGGTAAATACTCCTAACAAAATAAGAAAACACAAGATGAGAACCCCAGCAACACAGTGACCACAATTATCATGAAAAATTAAATGAAAGTTAAAATGTGAAATGATGAAAAATATCAAATATAAAATGATGGAAATATTGGAATGATAAAAATAATAATGATCAGTCCTGTTCTCAGTTCATTACACAGATAAGCTGGTCCCTCTGTAGGAACCAGTATTACTGCTTAAGCTACAAACCCACTTGTCGGCTGAGGCCTAATGAGCTGGGATCGGCTGATTTCTTCACGGGCGTTGAGACGGCCAGTCCTATGGTTTCTGGCCCCCTTTGAAGCCCGGCTTCCCCTCAGCTCCGCCCCCTCCATCAAGCACTATTTGCAGCTTACAATGGCTGAGATGGATCCAGGACGCTCGTTCAGCGATCTTTAYAGCAGTGGGTGTGGTCAGCAACACCTGGTATGGTCCTTCCCAACGTGGACTGTTCCAG
>NW_013953345.1:99090-101727 GCF_001266775.1 Austrofundulus limnaeus
GGACATGTCTTGGTCCAATGATTTGGATCCCCACAGATCCAACATCCTTCAGAGCCCATAAAAGGCAGGGCTCTTCCCCTGGGAAGTCCCCGTAAAAGGACGCCTGTTTCCCCTCCCCCGGAAATTGCCACGCCCTCTGCCGGCCGGCCTGGGATGTGTATCTTGGTAGAAGATGTGGGTGTCATCATTTTTTGGGCCTTTCTTTATTTTTGTCTGCATGCTTGAGCCATTCCATAGTTTGAGGAACGTTAGCTGAGGGCAAATTCACAAAGTGTTTGCTCACCCAGTCACCTAGTTCCTTTCTAGCATTTTGGATCAAACCCTGCTTCAGCTGCTGTTGGTAGGCTCCTGAGTCATCATCCATCTCCTGAATGCCACTGTGTGTTTTGAAAGCCTCTTCATAACGGACTCTGAAGTTATCTACAGTCTCATTTGGTTTTTGTTTGGTGGAATTCAGCTCTGAATAATTTGGTTTCTTTTTAAACGTTTCTTTCATTTTTTCAAACACCGCTTCAAGCTGGTGTTTGTACTCCCCAGTTATACCTTCACTATCGTGATCAGTGTTATAGGGGAATGGTCACCCATGTCTGTCCCTCCCTGTATATCCACCCCTCACCCTGGCCCAGTTTTTTCCTATAGAGGATTGTAGAGCTTGTCCTGCTTCTACACCATTAAGTCTGTAGGATTGTATTACATCATATATGTCAATTATCCACTTTGTCACGTCTTGTTGGTAGGGGGTCACTCCCTGAACAGCAGCCTGTGCCTCCATCAAGGACCATGGCCGGAAAACGTGCATAACAGCACCACCTGTTCCACTTGGATCTGCTACTTGAATAAGAGGATAAATACCACCACCTGGTGGTGGTGCTGGAGTGTCAAATAGACTCAGAACTTTGTCTTTTTCCTCTTTAAGCTTTGCACGTGTCTGTACTCCTTTTACACTGGGCTTAGGATCATTTTCCTGTTTACAGGTAGTGTTTGTAAATGGAGGTGGGGCTGATGGGCCTGCCTGTGTCTGTGGGAGCCTGCAGTCAGGCATGTTTTTTAATATGACTGGTTCTATAGACTTTACACTATCTACCTGTTGTTGTTTTTGCTGCCTGCGTCGGCCTGTTCCTGTCTCATTATCCTCTGGTCTCAAAAAACATGCTGTCCCTTTCTGATCCTTTGACTTCTTCACTTGCTCACGCCTCAATCTTGATTCATCTAACCATAACCTGGCTGTTCTGATCTCTTTCTGCACTTCCTCTAACACTCTCTTCCTGTTTTTACCATCCTCTTCCTTGCGTCTCTGTACCTCTAAGATATTCACTTTCTCTGACCATGTTTCAGTTTTCAAGGAACACTTAATACTTTCTTTCTTCCACTTGTCTACATATTGTAAACTCCCTGGGTGTTTTTGAAGCATAAACTTCTCATCTCCCTCCAACAATTTATGTTTACTTTGCTGCTTTCCCATAATGTTAGTTTAAATCTGTCAGGCTGAACTGGACAGCTACCCTATGTGAAAGTATTTCTTGGCGATAATGGATTATTTCTAACAAGCCTGATAGTCTAGATGGTCCGCCCGCTTTAACACGGACTTCAATACGTGTTCCTGGGTTTTCTCTAACACTTTCAACTAGGGGCTGTATTCCTGCTAATAAACGTTGTAAGCGGGGGGGTGTTGGGTCACGCACATGTACCGATGGGTCAATAAATATAGTTACTAGTGGATCAATAGCGATTTCTATTGTGCCATCAATTTTTGTATCTTTTCTTTTATCAATTTATAATGTTGTTAGAAATAAAAAAAAATTTATGCTCTGCGTTGTGTTTTAATGTGGTATGTCCTAATAAACAGGATTCAGCTGGATTTCTAGTTAAAAAAATTTTATCTCAGAAGTACAGCCTCAGCGTACAACCTTGGGTCAAAACCCAAACAAGCACAGGAGTTCTGCTCTGAGCAGACTCTCTACAAAAACACTGGCCACTCCTTAATTTCTTTCCCAGAAAGTAACACTCTTCTAAAATGAAACTTATCATTACCTTATTATTATTATTATTGTTACTATTACTCGTTAGCAAAGTTTTATTTGCTTAGTTAAATTTATTTTTAACTAAAAACTGTTCTTATATATTTTTATTTTAAGCTTATTACTTATTTTAAAAGGCCGATGGCCTCAATAGCTCTCTGTATGTTCTCTCAGCAGCGAGGCTGCTGCTGCTTATCTGTGATGGAATGCAGCTTGCTGCTCCAGCCAGTGAGGAAAAAAAACAAAAAAAAAAACAAAAGAGTATTGCTTTACTTGTTAAAAACTTTATCATTTTAACCAATTGGAGATTTATTAATATATGTACGCTCCTGATAAGTTCAGCCACCTTACAAGAGGATTGGTTCACTTTTGGTTCTGTTCGATCTCGGCCTCTGCCGATCGCAAACCAACTTTTGACTGAATTAATATCAGGAGTGTTCTAAAAATTTTCCTTAATAGGTGGTTGAGTGAAACTAGTCATAAATTTGCCTTTACGTTGACACCATTAGGTTTCCGGACAAATATTATGCTCATTTCACCGCCACCTCACTCAACACGAAAGTTATACACACACACACACACACACACACACACACACACACACACACACACACACACA
>NW_013953345.1:102454-104819 GCF_001266775.1 Austrofundulus limnaeus
TTTTTATCATGTTAGTCATAACAGTTTGTGAACTTGACTAAAACCTTGGATGTTAGAATATTTTGCAGTTAGATCGTTTGTCTACACTTGTTCTGTTTGCACACTTTATTAAACCTGTACATTAAATCTAAGAAGTTAGTCACGCACTGGAATCTTTATTTGGAACATATTAAAAACCTTATAAAAACCTTTTCAAACATTGTTATTGTTATATATTATGTGTTAATTAAAATAGAGTAGATACATGTCCGAATCATTAAACAACACATAATTTTTAAAGCTGTAATAACATGAGAATGAAGATTGTTTGTCTGAATGCCTGGGATTCAGCCGTAGGCCAGCAGGGGGCGAACTCAGGCATTGAAGATTCTGGACTGTATATAAACAGGGACTTCCTGTTTTTAATTCAGTGTGTGTGGTTTTGACTTGTCAGCCGGTGGCATAATAAACCTCACTCGCTCCAGAATTCTGGTTGTATGACATTTATTTCCTATCGCAGATCATCTTATTTAACACTTGTGTTTTCATCTGATTTCAGCCGATATTAAAACACGTATTTCTTACAGCTGTCTTCAGAATCTGCCTCGCTTGATTTGCTGCCTAAGGTGATCTTCTTATGCTGTCTTTTGCCTCTTAACTCAGCTTTCTGCAGGATCCGTTTAATCCGCTGGTTGTACCCCCAACTGCTTCATCAGTTTTGCTCTGAGTGTTGATTCTGTCTGAAGTGATTTTCTGGGAACCATCTGTTGTCTTTTTCTTCAGAGTGGCATCACTGGTTCTGCACTTCATGGCTGGATACATTGTGATGGTGGTACTGGCTTTTCCTGTCTCCAGTATCCATTGTTCATCGTCTTCGACATGATAAGTTCTTTCCTGATTAATCACTGGGAGTTGTGGGTAGATTTTCTCACAAACATAAGGTGGCGGACGAGAAATTTGAGCAACGTGAGAGAAAGGTTCATCCGCCTCTGTCCTCAGTTTTTCTGGAGGAGGTGAGTTGTCCTTGTTGTTACCTGCTGTTGGCTTCTGTGTAACTTGAAAATGGTCACCCTTATAAGCTTGCAGGCATCTCTGGCCCTCATCATAAAACAGCTTCAAAATACCAAGTTCTACACAACGTTTGTCTTTACATTTTGTCCGCGCCTACCTTGTTTCTGTTCCGCTTTATAAGCAGACACGAGGACTTGCATGGTTACAATAACCATTGGATTAAATGTTCCTTGTTCTGGCCACGGTTGGTCAATATCTGGCCATCGTTTATGTAACGTTTTTGATAACTTTTCAATTCCTGTAATTAAGGGATGCTTTTGTTTAATGATATCTACCAGAGTAAGTCCGGGTGAAACCTTTGACTCTGTTTTAGGCATGTTATTTTATTATCTATATGCAGTTCTCTATTAACGACTGGGAACAGAAGGCAACAAAATAACTATACTTTGCACACTGTGCTGGAAACAAAACAAATGAGAGACTTACTTGTATTATAATGTGTAAGTGTATCAAGGGTTCTTCTGTTATGTATCAAAAAATCAAGTGACACCGGGCAACACAGCAGCCATTGGCCATGAAAAATGCACAAGTCCGTTGCTAAATCTCAACCTTCACTTATGTGCATGTGCTTGTGTGTGAGTGTATGAGTTTATAGAGTGGGTGACATTTGGGGGCAGAAATTTAACGGAAGTCAATAGAATGTCCCCAATTAGCCTCTACTCGGGCTGCTACCTTATTGTGGTGGAGGGGTTTGAGTGTCCCAATGATCCTAGGAGMTATGCTGTCTRGGGCTTTATGCCCCTGGTAGGGTCACCCAAGGCAGACAGGTCCTAGGTGAGGAACCAGACAAAGCGCAGCCCGAAGACCCCTTATGATGTTTAAAAAAATGGATCTGGCGTTCCCTCGCCCGGACGTGGGTCACCGGGGCTCCCGTCCGGAGCCAGGCCTGGAGGTGGGGCATGATAGCGAGCGCCTGGTGGCCGGGCTTTCACCCACGGAGCCCGGCCATGCTCAGCCCGAAGAGGAGACATGGGTCCCCCTTCCAATGGGCTCACCAACTGTATGAGGGGCCAAAGGGGTCAGGTGCAGTGTGTACTGTGCAGCGGCCGAAGGAGGGGAGCCTGGCGGTCTGATCCTCGGCTGCAGAAGCTGGCTCTTGGGACGTGGAACTTCACCTCTCTGGTGGGGAAGGAGCTGGAGCTAGTGTGCGAGGCTGAGAAATAGTTTCGGCTAGAAATAGTCAGCCACACATCGACGCATGGCTCTGGTTCTGGAACCAGTCTCCTTGAGACATGGCTGGACATACTTCCACTCTGGAGTTGCCTGTGGTGAGAGGCGCCGGGCAGGAGTGGGCATACTTGTTGCCCCCCATCTT
>NW_013953345.1:106392-111713 GCF_001266775.1 Austrofundulus limnaeus
GTCCTGGAGAGAAGGGTCCATCGGATAGTTGAACCTCAGGTTCAGGAAGAGCAGTGTGGTTTCCGTCCTGGTCGTGGAACACTGGACCAGCTCTATACCCTCAGCAGGGTCCTGGAGGGTGCATGAAAGTTCACCCAACCGGTCTACATGTGCTTTCTGGACTTGGAGAAGGCGTTTGACCGTGTCCCAAGGGGGGCCTTGTGGGGGGAGCTCCGGGAGTATGGGGTACCGGGCCATTTGATACTGGCTGTCAGGTCCTTGTATGACAGGTGTCAGAGTCTGGTCCGCATCGCCAGCAGTAAGTCGGGCTCGTTTTCGGTGAGAGTCGGACTCCACCAAGGCTGCCCTTTGTCACCAATTCTTTTCATTACTTTCATGGACAGAATTTCTAGGCGCAGCCGAGGTGTTGAGGGGATCTGTTTTGGTGGCCTTAGGATTGCATCTCTGCTTTTTGCGGATGATGTGGTCCTGTTGACTTCATGGGAACAAAATCTGCAGCCCTCGCTAGAGCGGTTTGCGCCCGAGTGCGAAGCGGCCGGGATGAGGCTTAATGGTTATTGCTCAAAAACTATTACACAAAGGAGCTTCAGATTTTCTGTGCTTGTTTAAATCTGATGAGGGGCTATCTTTCAGGTCAACTAATGCCCCCCCCCCACCCAAACCACTACAATTTTGGGATGCACCTAGTAGCATGACATTTATTAGGAATAAAGACTTCTAAGTTCTGGAGTGTTTGTGCGTGCGGGGGTCATTATGTTACCGCTATGCAGTATCTTGTTTGACACACAGTCTACGCCAAGAAATCTCAATCAACCAAGAAATGTGCTCCGGTCTGAATGTTGTTGAAGCTAATATCATCTTAGTATACTGTACCAGGCTCACTATCATACATTATTACTATCAAGATAAAAACAGCAAAAACATATATTACCCACATGCACACACATGCAAATAACAGTTTTTGCAGTTTACTTTCAATGTAAGATGACGCAATCTGTCTCTGGAAACGTCTCGATCTCACTTTTCCAACTCTGTGAATGCGGCTGTAACAAGATTAAAAAGAGCGTGTACGATGTGAAAATCGGCCTACACTGAGCAGCGGATCCGCACTTCTACGGTACGCAATCTGGAGGTGGGCCGTCTTTCATGCGCATGTCATTTATCAATGGCGGACCCGGATGCTTGAGGGTGGATCCGCCCCGGAGTCCACTGCTCTCTGGGTTGTCATCCAGTGGATGATGAGTGTCAAACAGCAGGTACTGGTCTGTGTGGGTAGGTTTCTGGTAAACTTCAATGTTGAGGCTTCCATCTCCTTCTTCCTTGCGTCCCCTTGTTCACCTCCACTAAATGTCTGCTGACCACCAAATGTTGAAGAAGCAGCTCAGCCAGTCAGCATCTCAAATAAGAGTTTATTTTTGTTTTAAAGTCTCCCAAAACCAAAATAGTGTCCCTTTCTGGTGTCAATTTGTATCTGGACAGCAGTAAATACAAATATATAGGAAACCTGAGTTGTACATCTATTTTATATTATTAAATACTGTACATTTGTTGGCATTATCACATGGACATTTGCTGAGGGATACTATTGTTTTTCTTCTATATAATTAATTCAGCATCACAAATTACCGAAAAAGCTTGGTTTTTGAGTATAGGAAAGAACTGGAGAGTCTGGTGAGAGCCCCATATAGGCTTAATGGCTAAATCACTTCAGCTAAACACATTTAGGGAATTTTCTGAAACATTAAATTATTTTATTGAAGTAGAATAAAAAGATTTAAAATAATCTGTTGAAATCCAGATTATTTATCAAACATCACTATGAACATTCTGTTAAAAACAAGCAAAAGGCAGTTCTTTGTATAGAAATTTGTTTTTCAAACAAGTAGATTTGTAGACAAAAGGGCCCATAATTCCAGAAAAAAACTTCATATGAATCTAAAGAACAACTCAGGTTTAGGGAGTTAATACCGCAAAATAAATTTATTCTAGTTTTCCATTTTTATTATGTTCACCAGTTTCTACAGAAAACACAGATCTCCACACCCTGACAAACATAATATGACTTGGGTTCTGTTGGGACAACAGTAAAAATCTAGAGGAACATCAGGCAAAAAACTCCTGAACTTGGAGTTGGGTGTATTATTCTGAATCTTCTGTTAGTGATGAGGACCCTGATGAGGAAAATGTGCTGCTCAGGAAAAAAGATTACAATGAAGTGAAGATTTAGCACAATCAGCGGACTTCCATAAAGAGATAGTATTTTTATTAATTTGCATTCATAATAGATGTGGATGTTTTTGTACACAGACCTGTCTAGTTTTTTTCTTATTTTATTAATCTATATGAATATCAAGATAATGGCAATAAAATGTGTTATTGTTAAAAGAAATATTTTTCATAACAATAACAACAAACTTGTAACAAACACAAAGCAAAAAATACAAAATGAATTCATCTTCACTTGACAAACAAAGTTTTGAGATGTGTATAAATTTTGGTCATTTTTAGTCCGTATATAATTGGATTGGAGAAAGGATTATATGTTATCAATTGTAGCATAATTACAAAATGTGCAATTTTGGAAATATCTGATTCCAGTCTAACTATGATCGTGTCAAATGTAACCAAACCAGAGTAATTAATTAAAACCAGCAGGTGGGGCAAACAGGTCTGTGCAGCTTTTTTCCTGACTTCTTTGCAACTTTTATAAGCAATTATAAGAATGACTGTATAAGTGAACATTATAAAGATTATAGGAAGATTGATATTAAACAGAATTACTAAACCAAATATCAACAGTGCTCTTGAACGCACACAGAAATGATAGTTTAGTAAGTTGTTGCAATAAATTCCTTTCAAAGTAAAGCTGCAGAGTTTTTGATTAGCATTCCCTATGACTGTCACAGCAAGATGACAAAACGGTATAAGCCATGATAATACAAGGAAAACACATACAGTTGTTTTTCTCATGATAGTGTGATATTGCAAAGGTTTACATATAGACACATATCTGTCAAAGGCCATGGCTGCCAGCAGTAAAAACTCTGAACAACTCAAAGAGTAGAAAACATAAACCTGGAAGAGACAAGCTGGATACGATATGACCTGTTTTTCAGATAAAACATCAATCAAAAGTTTTGGATAGACTCCTGTACTGAAAAGAACAGAGTTGATTAACAAAGCAGCAATAAAAATGTACATGGGCTCATGGAGGTTTTTGTGAATCACAATAAGACACACAATAGTAGAATTACTGCACAGTATCAAAATATATCCTATGAGCATGATGACAAAATAAACAAACCTATATTTTTCTAACTCCACATAACCATCAAGAGTAATGTATGTAACATTCATTTCAGTATTCAAGAACATCTTAAAAGTCCTTCATTGATGGAACAAAGTGCTTAAAAGCACCACAAAAGTTAAAAGCATATACAGCTGCAAGAAATAATTTGACTAGGTTTACAGTTATCCATTACTTTCAAGTGTGTGATGTGTTTATCTTTAGAAAACAGTAAGACCAAATATTTAAAATCACTTCTTTATTCACAGTAGATCTCATTATCTATTACATGTAGAGCTGTTGGCATGTCAACAACTTCATCAAGCAGACTGCCTTTTTTACCAACAGGAGATGCAGGAATGTAACTCTACACTGCCTAGTCGTGGCACAGTACCTCTTCCTGGTCATCACAACCAGTAATCTTAACTGACCTGGCTGTATAGACCTGGCTTTATTGCACCGTAAAGGCATTTTTAAAAAGGGAGTCTGGAGAGAGTGTTCCAACTATCATAGGAACACACCTCTCACCCTCCCTGGGAAAGTTTACTTTACCGCAGTGGTTCTCAATCCTGGTCCTCAAGGACTACTATAATGCATGATTTATGTTTCCCTGCTTTTTCACACTTGATTTAAATGAATGAGTGATTGTCAGGCTTCTGCAGAAATTAAAAACTTACTGAAGAGCAGGGAAACAACTATAACTATATACTCTTTTAAGAAACATCTTAAGACATTTTTATTCAGATAGGCTTTTAGTTAAGTGCTTTTTATTGTGTTTAATTGCTTTTTTTATATCTGTGATCTGTTTCATTGTTTTTAGTTATTTTTGCTTTCTGTGAAGCACTTTGTGTTTATGTCTGTGAAAGGTGCTATAGAAATAAAGTTTACTTATGCCACTTTTCCACTAGTGCCACTTAGTGTAGTGTCGTAACGGTTCGGTATGGTTCCAAGCCATTTCCATTAGGCCAGATCAATGGAACCAGCACTTTTTAGTACCTACTTCGTTGTGGTTCTAACCGTTCCCAGCTGACACCAAAATGTGACGTCAGAACACTGTCACTGATTGGCTAATTTTTGCAAATGTTCAAAATTTCAAAAGTTATTCATCAAATGTGTTTCCATCTCTCATTATGCCCATTATTTTTTATTCAAATTACCTAAACACCACCTCCACCAACCGCCCAAAATACACCCATTGGAACCGGACTGGAACATCAGTGGAAAACCAACCAGTCCGACCGGTACCTACATCGACCATTCCAACACTACACTCAGTGGCACTTATTTACTTACTTACTTATAACATGCAGAATAGTGGTCCTTGACCAGGATTGAGAACCATTGCTCTAGTGTGTTTGAAGGGATGCTCTGATCGATTGTCATACCTCAGATTCAGGAAGACCAGTGTGGCTTCTGTCCTTGATGTGAAACAGTGGATCAGATCTTTACTCTTGCACAGCTGCTAAGGGGGTTGTGTGAGTTTGCTTCCCCAGTCTTTATGTATTTTGTGAACCTGGAGAAGGCTTATGACCATGTTCCATGGCAAAAATTATCTGGCTCATCTGTGGTTTAATCTCGTCTTACGAGATCAGTTTGAGCTTTCTGATATTCGTATCATTGTGTGATCATTTGTTTCTGATGTAGGGGTCACCTCTAGTGAAATTATCAAGGAAACTGTCTTGGACTCTCAGTCCTCTGATGGGCCTGTAAGGGAGAAAAACTCTGTTTCACTTAGAACTGAATGTAGGCCACCTCAGGTCGCCTTAACCTTTTGTTGTGGAATACTTATTTTCTGTATCACCTGGACACTGTCCACTTGTTCCTGTTTCCTGAAGATAYGAACACTTGTTCATATCTTGTGATATCCTTCCGGACGTCAGCATCAAGTTGACCTATTTCCGTGTATCAGGATGGGCAGGTTCTGATTGGTTGTTCATTATCACATGACGATAGCTGACAGCATAACATTGCTTGCCCGGCCTATGACAGGGGGGCCCACATATTACAGACTTCGTGATTGTCTTCTGTTCCATGT
>NW_013953345.1:120439-121971 GCF_001266775.1 Austrofundulus limnaeus
TTCTTTCAGTTATGTTTTAAACAGTACTCATCAGATTATTAAATGGGTCATGAAATGTGTTGTTCTGAACCACACAGCAGCAGCAGTAATCTTTGTTTTAGTTTCAGGAGGCGACAAGTTCTGGATCTAACACTTTCCTTGATATAACTTTACTAATCTAACCTTCCGGAGGGGGGGAACTTAGATTCTCTAATGTTCTTATTAACTGTTTCTGCCCGAACAGTAGTAAAGTGATGGACCACCGTCAGTCACTTTGACAGCTAGATTCTCTTTGGGGAACCAAAAAGCTGAAAATTGTGTCAGGTTTGGCCCCTTCATTGCCAACGGGGAAACCTCATTGTGTGGGTAAACAACACCTGGTTTAACTTCTTCAGAAACTATCTAGACGGAAGTTTTATTTTGAAGACTCGGTTTCCAATTTGGGGTAACCTTCTATCTACAGCTTGATGCGGACCCAACCGAGTCTGAAAAACACGCCTTGGGGTTCCCTGTTTGATGATCTTGAAGACGGATTCTCCAGCAACACCCCAGATACCTGGCAGGTGACCGAAAAATCATCTTTAAGGCAAAAAGCTGGCTGTGTGTGACCTTGAGGTCTGGCTGAAACTGAGTAGAACGCTTCGCCCTTCTGGTTAAACCCTATGTTATGGAATAATTACATATATATCTGTTTTACCTTGACACTGTCAGCAATCATATTTCATGTTATAACTAGTTTCGGCTGTTTTAATCTATCAGCCCAGACTTCAAGACTCCAGAAATGCATGACCCATTTTATTTTGATAAGGTGTTTCCAGGGCTGACAGCTCTGTCATTGGTTAGAAGGTTACAGTTGGTGAATGGTGATTGGTTATAAACAAGTCACAGGATGTTATATTATTAGCTGTTCTGCACTGACGCGGCAGGCACAATTGACAGATTTCTCTGATCGACCTCTGTTCTGTTGTTGCTCAAATTAAATCATTTGACGGCCATAAACACAGACTTTCTATGCATTAATTCCAACGTGTTTCTGCATTCTTGATAAATCCTGCCAAGACAAAATTGGCATTGTCATTCTCGGAGCTCCAAGGACCAGAGTTTGCCTGCTGGGGCCGACGTTTGGGACGTATGCTGGAGAAGGAGGAAGAAGCTTCCTGGGTTTTTTTTTCAGTTTCTGAGAAGCTGACCTGTTTTAAGTAAATGTCCTGATGCATCTCAGTAATCCAGGTAAAAAATCAAAAGGAAAAAATAGTATAGGTCCTCTGGACGGGTTCTTCTTTAATGAAATGTTTCGTCTCTCTTCCAAGAGACTTCTTCAGTCTGAGAGTTTCAGGCAAAATTCAGGCTTTATTCATCAAATTATGAATTACGAACATTATTCATAATTCTGTTAACAATAGGTATTAATTAGGTGTGAACGATAGCCATGTGATGTATCAGTCACCTGGAGGCAGGGCTTAAAAGCATGAATTTTGCCTGAAACTCTCAGACTGAAGAAGTCTCTTGGAAGAGAGACGAAACATTTCATTAAAGAAGAACCCGTCCAGAGG
>NW_013953345.1:122971-124588 GCF_001266775.1 Austrofundulus limnaeus
CCTCTGGACGGGTTCTTCTTTAATGAAATGTTTCGTCTCTCTTCCAAGAGACTTCTTCAGTCTGAGAGTTTCAGGCAAAATTCATGCTTTTAAGCCCTGCCTCCAGGTGACTGATACATCACATGGCTATCGTTCACACCTAATTAATACCTATTGTTAACAGGGGGTGAAGAGATACTGCCAATGGCAGCGCTGTAGGAGGGGAGAAGAAAGACCGTCCATCATTAAACAGAGGTGGGGGCCTCCGTTTTCAGCTGTCCCCCTCCTACAGCGCTGCCATTGGCAGTATCACTCCACCCTCTGTTAACAATAGGTATTAATTAGGTGTGAATGATAGCCATGTGATGTGAGTATTAGTCACATGGAGGCAGGACTCAAAAGCCTGAATTTTGCCTGAAACTCTGACTGAAGAAGTCTCTTGGAAGAAAGACGAAACGTTTCATTAAAGAAGAACCCGTCCAGAGGACCTATACAATTTTTTTCTATTTGTTTTAAGGAAAGTTTTTTTTTCCTCCGCTGATCGTATCCGAGCTGGATTTGTCCTCGCTTCGGTCGCTGTGGATGACCTTTGGGACTGGAGCTGAAAAAACCTTTCTTTTGACAGAAACACGGTGAGATAATTCTTATGCAAAAAGTTATAGCTATTTTCAGCCCACCACACTGAAATTCTAATTGTTAGACACTCGTCTGGTTTCGCTTCTGCGGCTGGTAGACTTTAGCCGAGGTAGGTCAGGGAGCGTTTTTATTCCTGACTGAGGTAAAAACAGGGAGTTTAGCTTTTCTGTTTTGAGGTAGCCAAGAGAAGATTTGTTCATCTTGGTGAGTGTAGGCAGTTTAGACAGGAAAAACTGCTGAGGGAAAATATAATTTTCTGTTTCTGTTGAGGGAAACAAAGTAGGCTAAAAGTCAGTTTAAAAGGCGGCCGCCCAACTTTCATTGTAATAAAATTGCTTTATAGTAGTGCATTTGAGCATGAGTTGTTGTAGCAAATGGTTCAGGGTGAATCTGTTACTCAGCCAATGAATGCGACCGACGGGCCTTGCGCACGGGCGATGGTAAATAAATATGGCGAGAAAGCCGTGTCGTGTCTGAGGGTTATGGACTGTTAAATTTGGCTTCCCGGATGGTGGCAGTTTTAGTCTTAGACAGCTCAGCCACCTCCATGATCACATACTGGAACATGATTAAGGTCTCTGATTTAAATAAAATAGAATGTTATAAAAAATGTTTTTGGAGAAGGCCCTAAGGAGAGAAATTAAATTATGAGCTCAGATATGTGTATGCTGAACTGTGACTCTCCTACCAATTGTCAAGAGGGCCTGGTGTCCAGGATGCTCATAATGCTGGAATCAATCCTAGAGAGTTTTTCCCCCAACAGCAACGGGACCTCGACAGGAAAAGAAAACATCATAAGAAGAGCGGAGGTCACGGGGCAAAAAGGTTGAGACGGCAGCAAGAGGAAATATAATGAAATAATGTAATCAACTTTAAGAGTGTATCCAACCTAACCAATGATTATTATAACTGTGTTTCTTTTGATTAATGTACTGTGATTGTTGATGATTTATAAACTTGTGATTTATGTTTAAAAATGTTAAGATGGTGATTAGGGCAGAC
>NW_013953345.1:125555-126549 GCF_001266775.1 Austrofundulus limnaeus
TGACTGGACATTGATAATTCTGGTTGTCCTTTTTAACATTTTTCTCTGATTACAGGAGAGTCCTGTCATTTTAAAGTAACAAGATAATTACCTAGTTTATAAAGGTGTGGTTACTTTAAAGCAAGTAGTAATAAAAAGGAGGTCAGATTAAAATATAAAGTTCATATTTATGGTATTAGCCACAGAGAGGAGATAGGATAACTCATCTCTGTAAAAACAGTTCCCTTGAGACCTATTTTTACTGGTCCCAAAATCCCATCTCGACCACACTACGAAGTGCACATCCTACAAAGAGAGCGCTGCCCGACGAAACGACAGTGCCCAGCATATCTCTCGGGCGCCCCTGTGCTACTGCGCCTGCACTGAAGCTGGGGTTCACGAAGGGAGCGACTGTCGGAAGGTGGGCAGTTGAAGGTCGAGCCCAAAGCTCTCGCATGATGTCTCTAGGAGGAGACAGGTCAGACTCAGCAGCAGCAGTCACCACCGGCCACACMTCAGTCCACTGGCTGACAGTCACTCTCGAGTGACTGTAGGCCTGACTCACAGAGCTGCCTCACACCCCCCCCTCCTGCGACTGTGAGTCTGACAGTGCTGCCCCGCACTTCCCCCCCCCTCTGTGACTGAGAGTCTGACCCACCGCCCCAGATCCACAAAGAGGCATCGACTCCTCTCCAAGACCCACCAGTGTCCGGGCGGGTAAACTGGGGGAGGAGCCACAAAGGAAAAGATGGCGCCCAACGTGGGGCGTGGCCTAAATTAGGACCGCCCCCTGAAAAGGAAGTTGGGCCCAAGAGGTGGCCCAACTTGCTTATAAGAGCAGAAAGTGTGAATCAACTGCTCAGTGTGCTAAAAGGGAGCCCCAGGCACACATCCCTCACGACACCACTCGGAGAGTGGTAGAGGGAAAGGACCCTGAGGAAAGAGCTGCTGTAATGAGCACAGCTAGCTCAGGGTGAGTAGCCACAATCGTCGAGACCCCATCCCTGACCTGTAA
>NW_013953345.1:127161-132631 GCF_001266775.1 Austrofundulus limnaeus
TCTTATAAGTGTAAAAGCAAAATCAAAGATAAAAAAAATAGAAATGTTTATTTCACCAGGGTTACCCCTACAGATGATAATAAACAAACCCCCATTCGCCAACAGATAGGAGAGCTGACTCAGGCTTTGCATGAGTTAAAAGTGTACCCGGGACAAACCCCCAAGCCGGACCCAAATAATGGTGGGAGACAAAACGTGGAAAATCTAACTAACAATAGTGACCCAAAAAATGGGGAAAGACAAAAAGTGGAAAACCTGGCTAACAACTATGACCCAAAAAATGATAGAAGACAGAAGATTGTAAGAAACCTGACCAATCTGTTTGAAAACGTCGCCCCCAATAATGATGATAAAAAACCTCAGAAACGTGACCACAAACAGCAACACACAGAACCGGAAATACCGGGACGAGACCCATTGGACCCTCTCCCTGAAGAGACTCTGAAAATTCGAATGCAGAACGGCATAGTCCTGCATCAAACTGTGGGAGACCCATGGGCCATCCCAAGTGATGGGCTGCTGATATTCACTGACCACAATTACAAATGCCACAATGCAAAAATCAGGAAAGCCCTAATAAAGAACGCGGGGCACGAATACCAGAAAGAGGTAAGGGAGCTAAGAGAAATTCACAAAAAAGACCCCGACCGACCGCAAATGACTAGTGGAGCCGACTTGGGTCCACTATGGAATCATTCATGTCCCAGTATTGGCATATAAAAAAGGTGATGACATGGAAAACAATGTCCGCCTAATGATGAAAAAATTGGAACGAGGTTTGTATCACACGGTACACCAAGAACTGAGGAGAGTCGTCATCAACACCTGTGGGCTGAGGTCCAGAGATCTCCCATGGGACATGGCAGAAAAAGTAGCAGTAAGAGGCTCAGCATACTTCGCCCAGAACCTCAATGTATCCACAGACCTGAAAGAGATTGTCGTGGTCACAGCAGAAAAATTGAAAAGTAAAAGGCTATACCAGGCCATGCCACTAATACCCCTGAAAACTGAGCAGATGCAAGGAGAGGGAAGGAAAGCCCCCATTAAAGAGACCCCCATTAAAAATGTCCCACCCGAAAAGACCGAACAGGGCCCCAAAGATCCCGGCGCAGGAGGGGATAAACCATTAGTAGGACCCGTGTGCAGCACCCAAAATAAGAAAACACAGAAAATCTCAAATTGGTCAGAGGAGGAAAGACAAGACCTAATTAGACACTTCAAAAGGTGTAACATCAGCTCTGGAAACGAGAGCTCGGATGAAGAAGAACCAGAGACCCCCCCCCCCCCCCAGCTTATTGAGCKCCCACAAACCCCGGCACCCCAGGAAAGCTCAGATGAAGAAAACAATGATTCCARCATGGGATCTCCCGCAGTACAAGGCCTAGGTACCCCTAAACAACTAAGGATCGGGCAAAGGAAAGGAGAAAAGAAACAGGTGGAACTGGTAGATGTCCTTCGGGTGTCTGAGAGAATGGCACGAGAACCCCGATGGGGACCAGTCCAGACCAGTGATGGAAGAAGGACCTACGTGCCTGAAGTAGACCAAAGAGATTTCCCCATACCCCCAGAGTGGGATGAGAAAATGGAGGAACAGCTGGAAATAAAGGTAAGGGCCAAAGTGGGGGAATGGGCCAACGTAATAATGATGCCGTCTTATCCCACTCTAGCTTTACACAAAAGACTGACAGCTAACTTCAGGCAAGCATATGTGGCTATTGCCCATGATGTAATGCTGAAGAAAATGAAAAAGGCAGCAAACAAGTATGTGAGAGACATGGTGCGTGAAGAGGAAGACGGGATGCTCTCGGACGAGCCAGCACCGCCAGTAACAGCCCTAGGTGAAAGGAACCCAGCAGGAGGGCAGGAATGGAAATCTATTAAAGAAGTGAACACCATCGCAGACGAGTTCCGTGAGTATAAGAAAATAAAGAATCTGTTGAGAGAACCAAATGCAGGCGAGGGGAGAGAGAGCTATCTRAAAGACGTTTGGCCCCTAGTGGTGAACTCCACTACATGTGAGGCCGCAAAACACCTGTGGCTGAGTCACATTACGGGCCATCCCATCGATAAGAAAGATTCGGCCCAGGACTACTATGAGAAATTTGTGCCTGAAGATGAAAATGATGAAGATGCCCACATTGATAGAGCTCGGCTCAGGCTGGAACAAGGACAAAAATTAACCCCCATCTGGCATCAACTGAAACAGAACATTGACCCTACCAGATATGTAAAGGCCTTAAGGATGGTGACAAAGGGGCGAAGGGGTGACATAACTTTTTCCACCATGCCCATCCCAACTACCACTGTGGCGCAAATGGATGCAGCAGTAAGGAAGTATGACCTGGAAATGCTGTATTGGGAGGAAAAAAGAAAAAATGAGTCGACCCCGAAGCCGCCAAAAGTCCCCAACCAAAGCGGCCCTGAAGGAACCAGCCAATCCCCAAGTTAAATTTCAGCAACCAGCCCCTCAGCAGAGGGACAAAGGCCCGAGTCAGCAGTACCAGCCAAGCAACCAGAGACAGCAGTATCGGCCCTCACCGCAACGACAGCAAGGACCTACAAGAGGAAGTCCGGCAACCCAGCCGAACGAAAGCCCAAGAAGAGCCCCCTACTTGCCCCCAGAAGAGTACAACAAATTAACCCCTGAACAAAAGGATGCCCTCCGTCAGGCCAGGGAACAGGTGGCCGGAGGGCCGCCAAAATGATGGACCCCGGGTCCCGGGTCACCCTAGAAAACACCTTCTGGATTGGGGATCACATCTACACCAACGTGGATGGAACCCTCTTCGAGGTGGATACAGGGGCAGAGGTATCCATTACCCGGAGAGACCTAAAGACTGAAGGGTACCTATATGTTCGAGTGGCTAATGGAGCAATAGAAGAAATGCCATATGGAATTTGGAAAAATGTGAGATGGATAAAAGGGCCTTGTGATTTGGTAACAGTCAAGGACTTGAAAACCCTACATGACCCGAGAAGGCTGAAAAAACAGAAAGGAAAGAATTGGAAGTGCTAAAAACTGAAACAATGAAAACCAACACCTCAGCCACCACTACGTGGTACAAACCAGTGGATGCTCCTTAAGTGATGAAACAAAAATTGGAAGAAAGTGACTTTTCCCAAGAAGTAAAGATTAAATTAAATCAAATAATTTAATCAGCCAGAATCGCTCGCTTCAAAAATGATTGTGGTGACTTGGGCACAAAATTTTGCCATCACATTGTAGGAGGGGTACACCCACCTGTGAAACAATACCCTCTCCACCCCGATGCAGTAGCAAAAATGGACAAAATAGTAAAAGAATTGCATGCATTGGGAATCATCAGAGAAGAGCCGAATCCGCTCACAAATAGCCCAATTCAGGCTGTGAAGAAACCTGAATCGGCAGGAGGAGGCTGGCGGCCAGTGATCAAATTCAAAGCTCTGAACTGGAGAACTGTTGCAAATCGAACCAGTCTTATCAACCCCCAAGGAGCTTTAAAAACAGAGTTAAAAAATACAAATCTTGCATCGACCTGGCCAACAGGTTTTTCTCTCTCAGGTTAGCTCGTGAATCACAAGACAAAACAGCCTTCACACACAAAGGGAAAAGTTATGTGTGGCAGAGGTTGCCACAGGGATACAGAAACTCTCCAAATGTATTCCAATCAGCCGTCCTGGAAATACTTGAAGATGTTGGAGCATCGGTGTACATTGATGACGTTTTCATCGCAGATGACACTGAAGAAGAGCACATTAAACGTCTGGAAGAAGTGGTTAAACGAATCTCTGAAGCAGGCCTCAAGCTAAACCTGGCAAAATGCCAGTTTGGCCAGTTTAAAGTGAACTACCTGGGGTTCCAGGTCACCACAGACTTGGGCCTATCAGATGGTTACAGAGAAAAAATTCAACAAATACAGCCCCCCAGATGTGAAAATGACCTGCAGAAAATCTTGGGCCTGTGCAACTACGTGAGAGATCACGTACCAAACTACCAGAAGTATGCAAAACCTTTGTAGGCATGCCTAAGAAAAGAAGCTGCAACAGAAGGCTATAAGGGGAAAGTGTGGTCATGGACACTCAAAAACCAAGACGATCTTGACAAGCTGAAAAAAGAAATCCAGAAAGCGGTCAGACTTGAACCCCGAAACTTGACCTCTAGGCTGGCAGCAGAAATATTCTGTGAAAATGAAGACGCTATGGTCAAAGTAAGTAAGGAAGAAGGAGGCCTAATCACATTGTGGAGCACAACATTGACATTAGTGGAAAAGAAATACCCCCAAGAAGAGAAGGAACTGGCAGTATTGGCAAAATATTGGAGGCCACTAAAAGATCTGGCCCAAGGTCAACCCATTAAAGTCACAACACAAAGTCAGGTACACAAATACCTGAGGAAAGGCACCATCGAGGGCACAAGAGCTACTAACACCAGATGTGGCCGGTGGAAAGACATTTTGCTGGATCCGGACCTAGAAATAGGCCCGGTACAAGCACAGCAAAAGAAAACTACTAACACTCAGTCTAAAGGTAAAACTTATGACTGGATACTGTTCACAGATGGGTCACAAAAGGGCCCTGATGAAACAGCGTATTGGGGTTACATCTTGACACAAARTGGAAAAGAACAACACAGAGCCAGAGGAAAAGTGAGTGGAAGCGCCCAAGCTGGAGAAGTGACAGCAGTGTTGGAAGGCTTACTGGAACTCACCAAGAGGAAAATCAAGGCCGCAAGAGTAGTAACTGACAGTTACTATTGTGCACAGGCTTTGAAAGAAGACTTGTCAATCTGGATTGAAAATGGATTTGAGTCGGCCAGAGGTAAAACTGTTGCACACAAAGAACTTTGGGAAAAAATAGCCGAGCTAAGGACACAGCTCGACTTAGACGTGGAGCACCAAAAAGTGCACACAAAAGAAGGGTCGTACTGGGAAGGAAACAATGAAGTGGACAGGTTTGTCCAACAACGAAAGATTGTCTTGATTGGAGCAGGAAAATGGAACAAAACTCCTAAAGGAAAGGAGGTTCCAAAAGAGTACGTGTCGGACGTAGTGGTGACCATGCATGAGGCTCTCGGACATGCTGGGCTACTACCCACACATAGAGGACTGGTGAAGCAAAACTTGTGGATTCCTATGAAGCAGATTCAGCAAGTACTCAAACGCTGCACGGTATGTGGAAAATACAATGCAGGAAGAAGAGGAAAAAGAACTGAGGGTCTCACCATTAAGAGCACGATCCCATGGGGCTCTGTATGCATGGACATTGCAGGACCCATGGAGTCACAGGGACTAAAGGAGAAAAATATCTTGTTGTCCTTGTAGACTCAATGAGCCTCATGCAAGAACCGTTCGTACGCACAGATTTGTTCTTAAGTTGTGCGTAAGAGTGATTTAGGAGAATTTGTGGAATTCACCAATGTTTTCGTATTCTACGATTTTTTTCAGATACGAACAAAATTTACGAGTGGTCCAGACCTGTCGTATATTTTACG
>NW_013953345.1:132938-144754 GCF_001266775.1 Austrofundulus limnaeus
GTCCTGGGTCTTCTCCAAAGTGCCAGACTTATTTTGAAAACATTTTAAAATGCTTATTTCAAACCCGCATTTGAAACCACGGTGCGCAGCGCTGCGGCTTTTGAATAAATGAAAATGATTTGACACAGTTGTTTATACTTTTAGCAGCTCTTTTTTATTCCACAGCTGACCTGCAAAAAATGACAGATTTTCTTTTCTGGATCTCTGACAGACGGACTTCAAACTCTGAACTCGTAAAGTTCATTTTAGTTTTCGCTGTCATTTTCATGAATGAATGAACACTTCCTTGTAGCTGAAGCAGGAAACAAAGCCTTATATGGTGTTTTTGGGGTGGTAATTATGCTAATCTCCTCTCGCGTGCACGAGCAGCTGGATAGAACAGGTGGAATTTACGCAGCTCATTTACACACTTTTCCTGAAGATAGAAGAGTTTGTTGAATCTGACGTGGCGTGTTCGTACAAACCCTTTGTACGAACAAAAGTAAGAGAAATTTAGGAGAAGAATACGAACATGTTCTTGCATAAGGCCCAATGTCTGGCTTCGTGGTGGTGAGACCTGTCAGAAAAGCCAACGGGAATAGTGTTGTCTCCATGTTATACTACACATGTGCCTGTTTATGCATTCCCCGAGAGCTACGAACAGACAATGGAACGCACTTTAAGAATGTGCAGGTGAACAGGTGGTGTGAACAACATGGGGTGATGAGTGTATCCACCACCATACACGCCACAAGCCAACGATGTTGCTGAACTTACCATTGGTTTGGTCAAAAACTGGCTAGCTAAAAATGCTAACTCAAAAGAATGGAGTCTCAAGATGGTCGAAATAGGCCGTGCCCTTAACGATCGGGACCAGGAAGGAAGGCCGTCCCCTTCTGATGAGCTAAACCGGCGACCCTTCATCACAGAAGAATCTGGGAGGAGTCAGGAGGCGTACCCAGCCACCACAGAGGCATGCCCATTCACTGTAGGACAAAAGGTGTGGCTTAAAGCCAGAGACCAACCCAGTACACATGCAGTCAAGCCGAAGTATGATGAGGTTGACACTGTGATAAAAGTGTTAGACCAGAACACAGTGCTGCTAAAGAAGAAAGGAATCCAAGGAGTTGAGCAGCTGAAACCAGCCTTAGGTTAAGAAACCAGAAATGAACATGGCCATGGACCTCGATAACTCTCCACCGCCCTTCATTCAAATGGCCACGATTAATGGGCTGGTAATCATGAGAAGAACCACATTTGGTATTTGGGTCGGAAGGGCCCTGAAGACCCTAGAATATGCAAAAATCGGATATTTGTCACCAGATCCTGAAACAGTGGAACGGAACCACTGTAATAGAGGATGCATGGTTTGCCTGCAAGCTGGTAATTTTGAGACCGCATGGGTTGGACCCGGTCACGAGAAACCACTCTCCCCGCCAAGGTCAAATGTTGACCTCATAGGAATCAGAAGAAGCCCAGTAAAGGTGCTGGAAGCCTTCATCTGTGGAACCTGCAGAATTGATATTCTGCCCAGAATCAACCTTATCGTTCAGTGAGACCGGAAGGGGGTGCTGCCCGAGGGATGTGGTTGTTCCTGGGATGGGTACAAACTGGAATGGTACTCTACATGCTCATCCTTAGCATGCCATGGTACACTGGTCCAGGCAGCTGAGGCTAGTGGATGGCAGGCGCGAAGGCTTTTTTACCCTCTCAGGTATGTGTCACCAGATGAGACCACTAATAACATTGCTTCCTCAATGGGCCTCGGTCCTTTCCTGTACCCTGAGCTCTTATGTGACCCCTCTGCACCCCCCTTGGATCCTGTTACTGATGGCAAGGAGGAAGGAGATACTGAAGCACCCGAGGACATCCTATGTGACCTGTTGAACGAAACTATTGACAAATCTTGGCCCTTTCAAGCAGCTGGGGTTCGTGCAGGAAAACCCCTGGTGGGACTACAGGAACACCCTTTGGTATTCAGGGTGTATAGAGAACCCTTGACAATGACCATCAGGCCTGACGAAAGACCAGACAATGTGAAAGCAACTGCACATGAAGACGATTGGGATGGACCCTGGGAGCTCACTACATGGGCCTCTCTCATTAAGGAAGTGATCGAAAACCAATTAATCCCGTTAACAGAACTCCCAGCAATCCCTCAGGAAGAGAGGGTCAGAATGTCTGACCTATTCTACTACACCACAAACATCGATGCTTGGTGTCCGAGAGGAGCTCGCCCCAAACAGAAGGTCGCCACTTACACGGTCACCCCTGAAGCATGGAATTGCAAAGGAATCCTGCAAATACCTGGTACTGTGGCCCAGAAAACCCAGGCTCCCATCCGCCCTGACTCCACATGTAAAGTGCAGGTCGCAGTTCAAATGGTGATTGTCCCCCTGAAAGGAGTTTCCTCAATTGGGGCCACCATCGCTATGCTGGGGCATCGTCGTGAAGAGAGCAGTATATATGAGACCCCTGTCCCGCTCCCTGAGGTTCCTGACCCACCACCTTGTCGCAACTCTGTCTCGCTCCTCAGAGCTCTGACCCGCGTTCCCTTGCGGTTGCGCAGGACAAAGAGCGAAACAATGTAAATGAGTCTTGGGTGTGAATGTGGTCCCCCCCCCCCCCGCAAAAAAACTTGAAATATGATATCATTTTATCTCCTTGGGATCGGTTGTGGGATGATTGACCTCAATAACCCCAGGAGAGGGGGTAGGGCCTTAAAGACAGGACAAGACTGAATATAGCCACACCCCACCAGAAAAGTCAACACTCCCCTTCACCAAGATAAAGAGCCTTCAGTGAGCTATACTAGAGCAGAAGGAAGATGGAGGAGACCCACTACATGTCACAAACCCAAGAAGACTCAGGAGACAATGATGAAGAAACCATCCCCTCCAAAAAACCCCTTCCCAAAAACAGCTGTGGCTGCAGCTGTAAAAAGAAGCCATGTCTGCAGACTGGCTTAAGGCTTTTAGCTTTGTTTCTTGCTGTCGCTTTGATTTTATCAATCTTATACCAATTAGGATACCAACCATGGAAAGTCACCCATGCCAGAGTGTTTCATGCCAACACAAAATATGGAAACTTGACCTGCTGGAATACCAGCCCCCGCAACCTCTTCATGCCCTGGGAAGCAAACCAAACCTCAGAGGGTCAAACTGATTTTTGGAACAAGATAAAACGGATAGGTTATGGTGCATGGCTAAATAACCTGAACAATTGGACAGCATGGACCGATGAATTGGCATAACAAAACTTCCCAATGGACCATAGATGGACAATCTCAAATCTACTGGCAACCAAAGACGGATTGATCGTGTGGATAAAGGTGTTGGAAGATCATGAGACTAAAACAACAAAGTGTAACTGGATACAGCCAGAAGAGGAACCACCAGAATGGCACTGTGATTGGGGATGCAGGCCTCTCCTGGGCCTAGCACACCAAGGGTACTGGCAATATGAAGCTGTGTTTCCACCACCCCACAAACCCATATCCTGCTCAGCCATATTTCCAAGATGGGAATTTTGGGGACATTATGACCTCAATTGTGACAAAATTCCAGTCAGAAACAAGACCCGAATTAGACCTCAAAGGAAACACCCGTCGTTCTTCAAAAACATGCCCAAATTCAACAACCACACTAATAATTACACTGCAATAATTGGAACCTATAACAATTACACTGCCAAAATGACTGAAGTAAAGGTGCATCCTCACCATAGCCAGCACGTCACTCGAAGCCCCAGAGAGATCCAGATAGCCAAGGGTTGTTTACAGGGTATCACACGCCTTGACCCCTGTATATGGAACACATGGTTAAGATGTGCTGGACAAAATTATATGGCCCTGGGCCCACTATGGTTTCAAACTTACTATTACACAAGCTGGAGATCGATCTTCAGTCCTACCTGAGCAATGCATGAAGATTGGTTGAATGATACCTTCCCATGGGTATGGACCAAAGAAAATGTAGTCCACTACGAGGGAGATTTCCCTGAAGGGACTCACCGGGGCCATGGAGGACTCAGGGGCCCCTATCAATCACACATGTATGTCCAGAAATAGCCCACTGTCCAGGAATTGAAATCAGTACCCAAAGGGGATTTTGACAAGATAGACAAATGTGTTGCCAGAAGAATTTTTCTCAGCCTAAATGACTCCGAATGGGAGGGACATGGGACCTCCCCTAGGTGCAAACTGTGGCAAGTGGACATCTCCTTTGTTTCAACCTGGAGATATGACTGCACAGGAATCCTCAAGCACAACAGTACCAAAGAGCTATTGCAAGGATGGATTGAAGGACACAGCAGAGATAAAACCCGAACATGGTGGGGGTTCCAGAGAGAAGAAATGGAACACTGGGTGATCCCCTGCCTATCTATCTCAATCTAACAACTATTGGGTGAAGTACCAATACCTTGCAACGGTGTATTCAAAAGAGCATAATATCTGGTCATCAGCAATTTATAGACCAGACAGGTATGTTCATCACAGACCATGGAAAATGAAATGTGTTTCCAGTGGACGAGTATGCACTGTGAGTTTGACTCGAGAACCATGCAGTGACCTACTTGATTGGCGAGGGTACTGTGGAAGCTTCTATCAAGGTAATTTTCAGTCCCACGAGATGGCAACTATTTGGACGAATAAGAAAGTAAATGGTAGAAATCCGTATACGTCTTTGGTCGAGGGCCAACCGGAAGGAGTCTAGTACAGATCCATGGCCCTGGCCAATTGTGCAGGAGCCATTATGGGAGCACATATGCGGATGCGAAAGAGTATCGTTGGTGACATTGTCCCCTCAGTCCCTGACACCATGATCACAATAGCCGAAGGTCACGCTTTCAGAAGAAAGCTATGCCTGGGCTTTGAGATGGAAGGATTCGAATGGGTAGGCCCAAACCACATTTACTCTAGCCTTACATGTAAATACCCAGAAGAGGTTTGGAAGAAATGTGGCCCAGACTCAAATAAACACACCTGTGCATGGTATGAAACACTCCAAACAACGTCCTTCAGAGAGGTGAAGACCCTAGCAAAAGAAGCCATAGGCATCGTGGCTGAAGGCGCGGAAGCAGTCGAAGAAGGTGCCATAAAAATGTTGGAAAAAATTTGGCCATACTGCTTGACAGTCCTTGGTATCCTGATTGCTGCTGCTTTAGCCCGCCTAGCTCTGAGAGAGTTGTGCCTTAGAGCCCTTCCCCCAAAGAAGAGTGAGTAAAAGCCACTTCCTCAAGATAAAGAGTAACTTAAAGCTGAGAGCACACAGCCTCAGTTTGCAATATTTTCATTGCTTTCTTCAAACGCAGCTAAACCGCGATGAGAATTTTTGTAGAAAAAAAACAATGGGGACAAGAAGCTCAAAAGATTAGTGTGGAAATAGACCCAACATACCCTGAAGAAATTCTGATTTTAAACTATCATGTTGGTCCTTTTTGGTTTAATAAGAAATATCAGATGTCATCTAAAAGAAATCTGTTGAAAATGATGAGTGGAACAATGAGAAGAATCACAGCCGATCAAGAAATATTTCATTATGAAATAATAGGCAAATTTTAAAAAACCGACGGTGAGGCCAAAGAAGGAGGAGTCACGAACCCCTCCCCTCCCAGAGGAGGAGTAAAAGTCCCAGATAAAAAAGGAAGACCCAAAGCCAAAACAACATTTGAACCCACTCAACACCGAAAGAACAATGCACATCACGATCCAACAGAGTCATTTTCATCCTGACCCGGACTACAGAAACAGAAACTTCAGAATATTTTTGGAAGTGAACCCATCTCGAGAGAGACACATCCTAACGATAGAACAACCTAGGAAGATCCTTGGAGACGCCCCAAGGGAAGCACTAAACCTAAACTACGGTGATCAAGAATTTTCCACTTATAAGCAGATCCTCAAAGCAACAGTGAAACAAATGTTGGAATGGGCTGGACCACAAGCTATCCCCCCGTTCTTCACCGTTCTGAATGAACCCCAATTCCTCATAATCCCAAATGAACCTCCCTCGAACTAGAGGGCAGATCGGAAAGAGGAGGAACAACGACACCACATAAGACAAGGACTCAGAAGCCAATGTCACATTTGAACTCAACAACAGGAGAAAATGCTCATCAAGCTTCAGCAAAGCCATTACCACCCTGACCCAAATTATAGGATCAAGGACTTTAAAATACATATGACAGTGGAGCCTATTTGGAAACAGCATGGTTTAATTGTGGAACCTCCTAGAAAATTCCTCACAACCCTATCATGGCACCAACGGGAAAAGTTCTATCATAGTTTCATCGCGGAAGACCGTGATGAACTAATGCAGATAACAATGCAATGGATACTGCTGATGGCCGGACCACAGTCTACTCCCCCTTTCCAGGTGGGGAAACTGGGTTCAAAGCCACCTGAACCGCCCAAGGAGGAGGAGAATACAAGCCCCGCCCCTAAACAGGGCACTGGTTCCCTATAAAGCAGGCTGAGCTGAGACAAAAGAGGAACAACCCCACTGGACTCAGACGAAGGCACAAGAAGTGGAACAACAGCAGCACACCATGGCCTCCACCCAGCTACCTACCCCACCCGACGTAAGTCCAACTTTTAACTCATTCATGCAAACTACCTACTCACCGAGACCCAATGATCCCCCTTGGCTGTATCTCCGGTTGAGTACTATGCGATAATGTTCGCGTGGTTCTGCTACTGCATGACTGGAAAATGGACCCTTAAGCAGCCTTTGAGAATCCTTATCCTGGCCATGTCAATGGGTCAGGTTGCAGTTGGCCACCTTTTAGGCCGACAAGAAGTCGCACTCTCCCTGTTCGTCGCTTACATCCTAGGGAGAACGAAGCCACTGCAACCCCGGGCGGCTGCTTTACTTCTCTTATGGTTGCTTATCAAGTTTGTGGTGATAGGCATTGAATGGGTCAGACGAGCACCATTCACTCGCTTTGCCCCTGATTATATTATCTTGGCTGTCTGGGAAGGTATGCTGGCCATGAGTGTAATATTCATCATCGGACGTGAAACCTGCCGCATAACATGTGGGAAAGTAGCCTGGTTCCTTCGGTTCCTCCGCCTAGTCCAATGGGGCATAGCCTGGGGAGTTTACTCGGTCTTATATTGGATGGGCCTAATCAGCGAATTGTCCATCCTGGCCTGGTTTATGACCTACGCCGCCCTCCTCCCTGTAATAGTCTCAGCTGAACAAGCCTCACTTGAACCACCCCCTCTTCCTCCAAGAAACAACTTGCCAATCACCACTCCACCCAGCAGAGCACGGCCGCTCCATTGCTGGATTGATCCCCCTGATCTACCACCCTTTGATGCTTCTCTCTATCGTAACTGCCCCAATCCACAAAATGATTAAATTTTTGCTTTTTGCTGCTTTAAAGCCACATTTTTATGATTTTGATAATTTTTGATTACATTTTTAATTTTTTGAATTTTGTGTTTTGCTACAACTTATTGTTGCGTCTGGCGCTTTAAGTTGTAACATGTTTTGTAACCATGCCTAACTTCCTTAAAACCCTGTGTTCTGACAGGTACAACATTGTGCAGACTGCGGAAAAGGCTTGAAGGAGTTCCCATACCTTTGGGAATACCTCAGGACTGCGTGGTGTACTCCATGCTACGCAAACTACTTTGGAATCCCGGTGGCTACGGCCATCAAACTGAGAGATGGGATCCAGAGCTGCCCCCGAGCTGATTTCTCCCAAAGCCTCATGCTGCATAAGGATGGACAAGTGGTCCACAGTACCCTTAAGAAAAACCTAAAAACCTGGCATCAGCCCAAGGCAGAAGGGTATGATAAAAGGTACCGACCTAATAAGATGGGCCCCCCCAAATTCTCCAAGACACAACCCTCCCTGACTCGGTTAGGACCCCATATTCCCGGTACCCGTTACCCACCATATGTCCCTGCCAAGATCCATCCATTGATCCCCCCTGGTTTTCTTCCCCAGACTCCTAGGCCTGATTCCAAGGAGAGGGTGTCAAGAGATCCAGCAATTCGGGGTATCGACGGTATTGGAACCAGACCTAGGGAGTCTTCACTAGACCCCCTACAGAAGAGGGAACGAGAAAGGAAGAGAAACCATAGGAAGAGAGACGAGACCCGAGAGATGAAGAAGATGAGACGGCAGGGAGGAAATGAAATGATTTGAAGTAATCAATTTTAATGCTTACAAAAAACATATGTAATCTAAATAATGATTATGCTTAACTGCAATGCAATTAATTAATGTATCATGATTGTTGTGTTTTTAAATGTAAATGGTGATTAGAATAGAGAAGTATGTCTTAAAGTAAGTCATAAAATGAGAAAGGTCGAGTGTGTGTGCACTGGTTCTGGTAAGAGGCAGGGCAATTCCCTTTAAACAAACAAGAGTGTGGACATTGTGAAAGGCAGAGCGCCTTATCTCCCTTTAAACAAATAGAAGTGTGGACTTTGTGAAAGGCAGGGCGCCTCTCTGGGATGTTGAAACAACAAAGGAGTGGACGTTAATGCCACAGTAAAAAGTCCCTAAAAGCCCCAAGCAGGAAAACAAACAGAATTACCTCATTCTGGCAAGTACAAAGAAAACACGTGACAGATGTCCCCACCCTTCTACAAACAGAAGGGTAGGAGGCGAGCAAACACAAAGTGAGGATAAAAGGCCGAGCAGCCCAACAGTAAAGTGTCTTCGTGCCATCGACTGGAAGGAGAACAGCAAAGCAGCAAGACCTCAAGAGCAGAAGAGCAAGCGGATCCGAAGATCATCTCATTTGGGCAGAAGCTGGCAGACTCCCCTCCGGCGAGTCTAAGGACCGAAGACCGAATTCGACCCAGCCCAACTCTGAGAAGATCTTTTTAGGCAACAATCCGATGCGCCCCATGGAGGTAAAGAAATTGATTTTACCTCAAGAGGGTGAAATCAACTGCTCTAACCTGTCCTGCCACCTCTAAATTACCAGAAAAAGCCACACCATTTAATTAGGAAGATAGTTCAGCAAGTTAGAGTTTTTTTTATTTTTATCACCATCAATTATTAATCAATCTTTTTAATCTGTATAATCAAATGTGGCAATTCTTGCAAATTCCTATTAAACTGCTTACAGCATCATAAAGGCAAATTATTTGACTGAACATTGATATTTTAAGTTGTCCTTTAAGGTTTTACTCTGATTACAAGAGAGTTCTGTTACGGTAAGTTGACAAGGTCATAACATATTAAGAGTATGTTTGCTTGGAAGCAAAAGGTAATAGAGAAGAGGTCATAGATCACAATAAAGTTCATTTTTAATGGTTATTAGTCAGAGGGGAGATAGGATAACTCCCCCCTTTAACAGTTCCCTTGAGACCTACTTTACTGGTCACTAAATCTCACCTCGACCACAACAAGAAGTGCACATCCTACGAGGGAGCGGCTGCCTGAAACGATAGTGACCGGCAAAGTGAGGCGTCCTTCAGCTACTACGCCGTCACAGAAGCCGGGGTTCACGAAGGGAGCGACTATCGGAAGGAGGGCAGCTGAAGTCCGAGCTCAAGGCTCCCACCTGATGTCTCCAGGAGGAGACACGTCAGATTCGGCCTCACCGGCCATGCCCAGGTGGTTGTAAGTCTAACCCATCGCCTCCAGCTCAACAAGGAGACATCGACTCCTCTCCAAGACCCCCCCAGTGTCCGGGTGGGTAAACTGGGGGAGGAGCCACAAAGGATTTCACTAGGATACCAGCAATCTCAGCATACTGAGAGGACTGAGAGCCTARTTTGAAACTAAAAGTTTCCTGTTGTTGGTCTTGGAGTAGGATCACTCCAACACCAGCTTTGCAGATTTTGTCGTGGTGGAATGAGCATCCATCCACGTACACTGTAGTCATGTCTTTACAGATGTTAGCATCAAAGTAGTAATGATTTGGATCCTCACTTATTTGAGGCTTTTTGTCGACTGGCGTATCTGTTGCTGGTACATCTTGTGTACAGCTTTAGCAGACTGCCAAGTCGGTTCCTAGATGGGATTTTTTGTTTTGTCCATAGCGGATGTCTATGTCAAAGCTTYGTAGTGCCATGAGCCACGTGGTGACACGTGAGTTTGTCACTACACCATCTCTKATGCGTTGGCTGTTTAGGAAAGTCACTGGCTGATGTTGTGTTTCCATAATGATTTTTTGTCCGCCTATGTAGTTAGAGAAGTGTTTTACTGCCCACACAGTGGTCAGTAGGGCCTTCTCACAGTCTGAGTATTTTAGCTCAGGGCCTGCCATTGTTTTACTGGTGTAGGCCACCACACATTCGTCTTTGTCATGGATTTGGTACAAACCTGCACTTAGACAGTGAGCTGAGAAGCCCACTTCCAAATGAAAGTCTTTGTTGTAGTCTGGGTAGGTCAGACATGGGACGGATTTTAGGTTATCTTTGAGGGCGTCCATTGCCTGCTGCTGTTTGTCAGTCCAGACAAATGGAACGTCCTTTTTTAGCAGGTCAGTCAGTGGTTTTGCCAGATCTGCATAGTTTTCTATAAATTGGCATGAGTAGTTACACACACCTAGAAAACTCTGTAGTTCTTTGAGATTTGAGGGAGTTTTGAGGTTGTCTAGGCCTTGGGTGTGACTAAGCTGTGGTTGCACTCCCTCAGGACCTACTAGTAGGCCCACATAGTCCAATTTAGTTTTGCACCTTGACATTTTGACTGTGAGATCTTGGCACCAGCAGTGGTCAACTGATTTAGAACATGGTCTATTTCTGTCAGATGTTCCTCCAGAGCTGGTTGTCTCAAGAGAATGTCATCGACATAAATCAGAGTCCCACTTTCATAAGCGTCTGGACACGCTTTGTTCAAAAAATGTTGAACTCTGCAGGTGAGTTAGCATAGCCAAAGGGAAACCTGGTGAATGTGTATTGATGGCTAGCAAAGGTGAAAGCTAATTTGTGTTGGTCCTCGGTGTGTACAGGTATGGTCCAGAAACCAGAAGCCACGTTGAGTGTTGAGAAGTACTTACCATTGATGACCTTGGGCAGTTCCTGTTGGAGTCATGTCGCTGCTTTTGAAAAAATCAAAAGAATAAAACCACACACAGAGGTTTTAATGCAAGCGAAAAAATCTGCATCTTTTGAGTTGGAGGGAGCACGCTCTGCGTCTCCTCCTCCCAAAAAGCAAAGAAAGAAATCAGGTTTTAAATCAAACAAACCACAGAACAAAGGCAACTGGAGTTCTAAGCCAAAGTGGAATGACAGAGACCGAGACACGGACTACAGACCTCCACAGGGGGGTCAGCGTCCAAATAACTCCCAAGGTGAGGGACGTGCTCGTTTCCCTAGCAACCGTGGGTGGTTTCAGGAAAAGCCTCGTCACAGAGACTATCCTCCTCCTCTGAGAGGTGAATACTCCTCGCCGTCCCCTCCCCCATCCAAGTGGGAGAAACATGGAAAAGGATTTGCTAAAAAGTTTCATGCGACCTTCATCCTAGAGGGTGAGGTCGAAGTGCAGGCTCTCTTGGACTCAGGCTCAGACATAACAGTAATGTCAACAGAACTGTTTGAAAAACTGTCAGCCGCTGCTAAGCGTGCTAACAGAGAAATAGTCCAAGTGGATTGTTCAGTGGATGTCCAAGGCTTTGGAGAGGCACGAGTGACTTTGTCCTCAGTGGCTCTGATAAAAGTCCAGCTTGGTCCATGGAAGTTTGAACATGCAGTCTATGTGTCGCCTTGGGAACCAATTCCATTTTTGGTTGGCCACGACCTCGTGAACAGGTTCAAACCTGTGGTGGACCACAGCACAAAGATAGCCTGGACTACAGTTAAACGGCCACTGCCAATAATTTTCCCACCTGAGTGGGACACAGATTGCTATGTGAATCAGGC
>NW_013953345.1:154696-156167 GCF_001266775.1 Austrofundulus limnaeus
AAACAAAGTTGATTAGACTTTGTTTTATTTTGATTTTAGAGCTGAAAAGATGAAAAAAATGTATGTTGGTCAAATGATTTTTTAAAGAGTGTAATACCTTTTAAAAACCAGCAGATGCYGCCGTTATAAAGCAAAACACTTTCAATTTGACTCACCAGCAGGATGACAGCTTGGCAGCTGACAGCCCAATCACACAGCGTCTGAACAGGAAGTCCTGCCTTCACTGCTTACCCTCCGAAATAAAACAGCTGCCCGTTTTTTATAGCGCAAAAGTTAACAAGCGCAGCTTTTACGCATATGAAACACTTATAGAATGAAATTCACAGTATTTAAACAGAGTTTAAAAACAGTGTTTCAAAAATCAACTAGCGTTAGCTTCTTACCACGCCAGCGATCAGAACAGCTTCTTTTAAGCTGACGAGGTGAAAACGGAAGTACCGCTTGTTGACTTCCATTTTACCTCTCCCTCTGTCTGCCTTAGCAGCTCGGAGTTCTAACCTACTCAAATGTGCCTCTAAACACACCCCGAGTTCTCTGATGTGGCTCAACGACAATTTTGCAGGTTTATCGGCCCGCTTACAGCTGACCGAAATGGCTCTTGGCCGTAAACCGAGGACGTCCTTCGAGTTTTTACGCCCCGGAAGTAGCTGGAACCTAACTCGTTAGCCCCGTGTTACACTACTTATAACTCCGTACTTACTTCATATGCAATGAAATAGTGTAACACTTTGAGTGGCCAACTCAATAAAACATGTTAGCGGAGTTAGGGTTATATAAAGATATGTGTATTGTAGGAAACTCGCATACAAACACTTATATATAACCAGCCAGCTTATAATTGATCACCTCAGGATGTCAATTCTGGCTTAAGGATCCTTTAAAAATGTCAAACGACAAAAATGCATGCAAATAAAATCTTAACTTGTCTTCACAGATCAGATTTTAAAAAATAGCGTTCGCTACAATGAGAGAGAGAAGAAGAAACGACTTATCAAGTTGTGACGTCATAACCTTGACAAGCGTGAAGAGCTTATTTTTTAAGCAGTTTTAAGACGTATTTATACATCAGAATGACAGAAACATAACAAATTCTGCAGCTTTTGCTATAATCTGAACACCATCAGCTATAAAAGGTCTTATAACAACACATTTATCCATTTGCCAACATGAGTAAGTAGTGATTACTTCCAAAATGCACAGAAATATATTTTCATGAGAAAAATATTTAAATGAAGGGCCATCATTATATGTAGGGGTAGGGGCTTATATTAAATAAGCCTCCTCTACATACTTTTCATAATCTCATAACAAAGTTATGAGAGAAAGTTTTACCAAGGCATTTTCCTCATTACTTTAATATTTTGGCTGTGCAAATTGAAAAGTGACACAACGAGGGAATGTCAGACGAGTTCAAGTTGATTCATAAAAGATTATGCAATCATTTATTTACACAAATTGAACAGATCATAAG
>NW_013953345.1:157167-158486 GCF_001266775.1 Austrofundulus limnaeus
ACAATGAAAAAATGGTGATGATTTTCTCTGTGATTTTTATACCATTAATTAATCTTTTAGGCACAATAAAAGAATAGAAGAGATTCTGTTTTCTTTGTGACATGTCATTACTATGATTAACAAATGCATAAACATTCTTAGTTAAACAACAAATGAATCACGAACAGAAAAGATTGTTCTGTTCGTTATCTGATTAAGAGAACTGAAGTTCTCTTCTAGGTTGAAATGACCTGTCATGGCCTAAAATAGAGTTCAGTGTTCCTGCCTTCTGTCAGGTCTGTCCGAGACCTGCTTTGAGGCAGTAACTCCTGCTTCTTCACTCGAGGTGACCCCTACATAAACATTTAGTATATCTACTTCTTCCCCAATAAGCAAACCCGTCACAATTACAAAACATCCCTGTTTGTCTTTTATACAATCCAATAGTTTAAAATGAACACTTTTTTGAATCATAATGGCCACTCCCCTACTTCTATACAGTATGTAAACCATGAAAAGTAAGCCTGTCCAAAACAGGCCTGCTGAAATTTTGAATGTTCACTGTCGCTTAAAAGAGTCTCCTGCAGTAGTGCTATCTGTACCCCTTCCCTTTTAAGATAATTTAGGACTTTTTTCCATTTAATAGGTGTATGTATCCCCTTCACATTGCAAGTGCACAGTTTTAAATCTGACATACAGTAATTGAATAAGATGAAAATCATTGCTAAGACATCCGAGCTTCATTTGTAAGTAATTAAGAATAAGAAAAAACATTGGGCCAAATTGAACATTGAACAAACCATAAAAAAGGTGTACCAAAAATACACTTAGCATAAAAATGGCTCGAACAAAAATCCTGTTTTTAGTCAAACCTGGTTTGATTGAAGTCAAACTTTATTTGTATCAAATGTTTCCTGCAGAGCAGCTCATTTTGTTTCCATCAAGAATGAAAGCAGTTAAAAACACATGAAACAGCACGTGCACGAACAGAATTCATTAAACAACACAGAGAGAAAAACTGCAGCAGAGCAGAATCAGAAAAGAATCAAACTACAGAGAAAAACTGGACCTGACCTCAGGGGGTCAAAAACACAGAGCAGGTCTGACAAGAACCAGGATTTTAGATTCTGACCCAGATCTGATCTAAGGTGGTCCGAATTTTCAAATTTGCTGAAATCTGCCTTTAACTGCTGAGCCTGAGCAGACAGAAAGAGGCTGTCATATTATAACAGACACATTAAAAACTGAAATCATTTCACAACATCAACTTATTGAGTCACTGAATCTGTTTCAAATGAAATCAAAATGAACAAAATAAACAGCTGATCACTGATCAGAGG
>NW_013953345.1:159486-160891 GCF_001266775.1 Austrofundulus limnaeus
ATTTAAGAATAAATCTGTGCGTATGAACGGTTCTTGCATGAGGCCCATTGTTATTATAAATAGGAAACTTCAAATGATTTTGTAAATATAATTCCCATCATGAATCAAGAAAGCTTTGCTGCCTCACAGGGAAAATCCTCAAATTTTAAATTTCATTATTAAAAATCAAGATTTTATTAGTACTGATCAAAAGAGTAATCCTAAGACATTCTTTAGGATTATTTTTCAGATAAGTGAATTACTTAATACATTACTAGAGCATGCATTTCATTCTTCCAAGCCTTTCTACACACAGATTCATCTTTCTGCATCGTTTCAGYGATCTCCTTCCAAACATTCTGTGCCATTTGAACATCTTTATGATCTCTCATAGAGGGATCATATAAATGCTGGTATCCATGAGCAGCTTCACATTGTCAACAGGGCGCGCACTAGCCTTTGCGGATTTTCAAAAAAAAAATTTCAGAGGTGCACGACACGCGCCAAACAACGCACGGGGCCAAAGCACAGGGGTGGGACGGCGATTTTGTGTCACTTTTGACGCGCGCACCCTGGTGCCCTGCACGACGCGTCAAGTATAAATCTAGCTTAAGGTGGTTCAAATGTTCAAAATGGCTGAAATCTCCCTTTAACTGCTAGGCCTGCAGCTGGAATCAGAAGTTAACTTCAGGCGGTCCTGAGGGGAGACCAGGGGCTCATTTCACAAAAGTCAGATTTATAAATCCAGGATATCAGCTGTAAGCTGAGCTCTGAGACAGAAAATAAATCTGAGATTTTCTGGACAATCTGTAGAAGTTGATATTAATATATTTATTATGTGATTTTCTTAACAAACTGGATCAGGACCAGGTTGGTTTCAGAGGACTTGTTACTTGTTGCAACAAAATTAAGGAAAGTTAAGGATTAGTTAATCCTGTATAACACAAAAATCCCAGCTTAATCCCTTTTCGTAGTTTGGTGAACATTTAATGATCTGTCATGATGAGAAAATTCAATGATCAAAACCCACAGAGCTAAAGGTGAAAACTGATGTTTAGTTGGACAAACATAGAAAACCTCCAACAGCTGCAGTGAACTGACCTCAGAACCTCCAGYCTACAGTTTGGACTCTCCAGTCCAGAACACAGAAGCTTCACTGCAGAGTCAGACAGGCTGTTCAGAGTCAGGTCCAGATGTGTCAAATGTGAGGGGTTGGACTTCAGAGCTGAGGCCACAACTTCACAGTGAGTCTCTGAGAGTCCAACATGTGAAGCAGCTCTGATGATAGAAAAATAAATCAGTTAAAAAAACAGCTGATCTGTCTGATAAACAGTGATGTCATCACCTGATGAGTAAACAGTGATGTCATCATCTGATTGTGGATTTTTCCTCTGCATCACTCTGAAATCAGACAAATATTTGACTC
>NW_013953346.1:0-10490 GCF_001266775.1 Austrofundulus limnaeus
GTAAGTAAGTAAGTAAGTAAGTAAGTAAGTAAGTAAGTAAGTAAGTAAGTAAGTAAGTAAGTAAGTAAGTAAATAAATAAATCACTGACAAGCAGTCAGATTTGAGGGTCATTGGTTGGCTGATTGACGACATGAAACAACACCTAAAATCCCGCTTTTATGAAAAAAAAAAAAGGCTTCTCAAACAGAATACCGTAATACGCAGTGTTTGGTCGCGCAGTAAAATGTGTGGGCGGGGCAGACCACAGGAAAAAAAAAACTGTGATGATCCTTGGCTATGTTTCCACCCCCCCCCCCCCCCCCCCGTCTGTGTGTGTGCGTGCGGGCGTGCGCGCGCGCGCAGGGCGGAGGGGGAGGGGAGGAGGCAGCCACGGCACAGGTGAGGTTTTCTAACGCCAAACAGACACTCTGTCCTTGGTGCTGAAATTTTTGTCAGTTTTTCTGCAGCAACAAATCACACAGGCTTGTGCTGCCAGCTACCACTTAAATCAGAGGATCGTTTTGAACAAACAATCAATAACCACAAGAAGAATGCTACCAAATTGTTCAAACAATTTGTTGCATTAGGCTTTCAACACGCTGCAACTTCTGCAGCTGTAGGAAAGAACTGCTGAATTATAGTATTAACAAAGAAAAAGCTTTTTATGTCGATTATACCAGTAAAAGTTGATTTTAATGCAATACTGTAGAAAAAGTCTTTTTTTTAGCCTGTTGTTTATCCCTGTGATTCCAACACTTGACCACGAGAGGTCAGGCTTGTAATATTGTGATTAGAAAGTCTTAAAAATGGAATATTAAAAAATATTTTTAAAAATAATTTTTAAAACATTTGAACAGTTGTTCTTTTAACGAGTCTGTAAATATCTGAGAAGTGCTGAAATTCTGACCAAACGATAATAGATTGTTTGATAACATTTTCTGAACAACTCAACTTCTTAAAAGTTACATTTCATATGTTTATTTGGTTTAAATTGAACTGTAGTTTGACTTGAACTTAATCTGTTGCAGACTGAGGTGTAGTTTAATGGCATTGTCATTAAAGAATTTCAATTGAACCACCAGATTAAATTGAATTTAAAAATTAAAAAATGGCTTTTAAGTTCATTAAAGCCTATATTTCTAAATGACACACAGTAAATCACAAAATGAATGAACTAGATGCATTTAGTCATCTTTGTAAGACATTTATTCTGACTTTGGCAACATAACAATACGGAAAGGTTGGGACAAAGGCAACAAAAACCACATGGTTAAAAACATTTTAGTTAGATAAAAATGCAGCTGGTAATACAATACATATTAAATGTGTTTATAAATGTATATTTATTGAAAAAAATTAAAAAGAGATGTATTTTTGAAACTATTTCAGTAATTTACTCACTGTCTTTGTCATTTATTGATTTGAGGCTTTAAATGAACTTTACACGGTTACAACATTTACAGAAACGGTATTTAAATGATTTATTTGCTGTCAGTTTTCAGGGCTTTTGACAAAGACAGTGGTGGATTTATCTGGAGGAGTGGATCGAGGAGCTGTTTGATTTTCTTCAGGGGACCTTGAAGGGAAAAATTAAGCGTAAATAATAATCTGTAACACAAATCAGAAGTGAAAGATGTTTCCAACAAATAACCTCCCTTTTTCCCTCCCTCTCAGACTGCTTTCATGTGTATGACCTGAATGGTGACCATTTCCAGAGAGGAGACATTTCACTTTCTGAAGAACAGCTTCTCCAGACTGGCAGAGGAGGACCATGAAGATGCAGTCAAAGACCTGGTGGAAAAAGCAGTGAACAGGATGGTAAGGATTGGGATTTAGGCTTTTTTTTAGGAAAAGTGGAAAAAAACAACTTTTATCTGCTGCCTTATTTGACACAGGACACTGATCACAATGGTCTGGTAGAATCTGAAGAGGCAGTAAAGGAGGAGATGCTGCTTGAGGCCTTAAGACCCTTTCAGTCTTACAGGCTGTTTTCTTACCTTTCAGAGTTTAGAGAAGTTCGAGTAGCAAGTAAGAAGAAACTATAATGATTGAACGTGTTCATGTGTATTCTTCGTCTGTCAGTTTTTAATAAATATGTTTGTTTTGGTTAATTTTGTGGCACAGGTAAAAGGACTAAATATATTTATATATAAAAAGTTAATCTTCTGTGTCATACCTGATGATGTGGTTTGATCTTTGAGGAACTGATTTCACCTGGGAAAGATGAGAAAATGTATTATTATTATTATTTTATTACATAGAGCATGAGAATAAAATGTAGCAAATTATTGACCACCTGCTTCATTGTGTTCCTGATCAGGTTGACAGTTGTGTTCAAAAAGTCATCTTTCATATCCAATTTCAGTGATTCTGGTAATTTTGGTCTAATGAAAGGTTCATTTCCTCCAGAAACACGTGCTGACTGCAGCCTCTTCCATTTTCTGCTCTCCAAATGTTTGGTCCTTGGCAGAAATCTGAACTCAGAAACCTGATTAGAGCTCAGTCTGAATTCTGTGATTTGGCTTTTAGGGTGATGGGTTAGTGCTTAAAGGGGACCTATTATACAAAATTCACTTTTTTTTTTACATGTTTTCATGCTTCCATTTGGGTCCATACTGCTTCCAGAAACAGTCCAAGTGCCAAAACAAATACTCCCTGTTGTTTTTTTGACAATACGTAAATGGGGTTTTAAGTGTCAGCAAATGAACTGTTTCAAAAACCTGCAGTTTGTGACATCACAATCCAGGTAACCCAGCAACGCCAAGGTGAGCCCAGCCCCTCACCTGGTAACCATGGCGAAGACTCTCCCACTTCTTCACAGGATGACGTTAGTTCTGTTGTTTTTACAAAAGTCATGTAGAACAGAGATGCATGGCTTCATTCTATTTTTATTTTTGATGACATTGTTCTGGCAATATTGTTGGAGAGAGTTGTAGTTTGTGTAAACATTTTCGTGATTACTTTGGAAAATAATGACAGCGCACAGCAAGATTTACCCACAGACTTTCTGCTGAAGGAAACGTTTGTTCCTCATGAACGTGCAGATGACGGCAGTACGTGATGTGTTGTGTGTTTAGTGTTGCAGTTTGACATGAACATGATTTGCCATTTAGTACAAATTATTGTTGAACACGCAGGGGAGAAGCTTTGTCTGTGCTGCTCCGGGTGCAGCACGGACCACCTTCCCCCCTTCGCTACGCCGGCCTGGGGAATCCATAACTTTTTGATTCAGTCAGTGTTGAATCTAACTAAAACATTTTTTTGTAAATCACTGTAGTTTGTTAATTGAAGTTTGTTCTGCTGGAGCTTTCTTCATGTTAAAAGGGAGTTCTTCCTCTCCACTGTCACCAGTGTGCTGCTCAGGATGGGAGACTGTGATGAATCTGCCGGCTTCTTTAATAATTTTTTTGTTACAGTGCCCTGAGACAACATATGCTGTGACTTGGCATTGTGAACAATCAGTTCTACCTGTGTTCCTGTGTGGTGATTGGTGACCTGACCCTGATTACACACACCTGTTGGGGATTTATCTAATGATCAGCAGCAGCTTTATAAGCCTCCTCCTTCAGTTGATCCACGCTGATGCATCTAACCTTTATGGTGGTTTCTAGCTCCTAGTTTCTATGTTAAAGAATATATTTTGTACTTACCTCATTCATCCTTTGTCCAAGGTGGATTACCCAAGATCACAGAAGCCACACTCTATGCTAAGAAGTCCTCACTCCAAGTTGGGTCAGAAAACAAAGAACCTCACCACGGAACAGTCACAGCCACTCTGCCTGAAGAACTGCCACCTGCCTTTGAAAACCTCTTCCTTTGGAACTCTTCGCCTCTGGAAAATCTGTAAGAAAGAATCACATATTAACAAGAAAATATCTACAACAAATTACTCTTCCAAGAACCAATACTCACCTTCTACGTTCTCCTTTTCAGCTGATGTCCAAAACCAAACTCCACCTGTAAATAAAACTGCACTTACTTTTTTTTATTGTTGTCTTGGTCTGGTCATTCAGCTCTGCTGCTTTGTTGAACAATGTCCCATCCTTGTCAGGCATATAAATAAAGTGAATTGAATTAATTAAATGTCAAACCTAATCAATGAATGAAGCAGTGTTCTGATTTATTCAACCTTAAAAAGAACACAGTTTTTGTTGCTAATTTGTGTTGCAAATAAAAGTCTGACTTAATAACTTAATGACAAAATCTAACTTTGTGTTGCTTTTCTTTGTATAATTGATGTCCCTGAAAAGTTTGCATTTAGTGTATTTGTAATTATTTTATAGCAGCTGAGCCCCATCTTGTGCTCAGAAATTATAATAGTCTTCAAAAATGATGTTTTTTGGTCTTCATTCTTTTTTGCCTTTTATAGAAATCTTCTATTATCAGTCCATGTATCAAAGTCATTTCGCAGGTATATGAGAAGATGATCCTGCTTCAAGCTGAAATGGTTTTAGATTAATTAGAAAAAATTGTGGTATCCACTGAAATGACAAAAATAAATTTATGGTTAACAAGTCAGTTTCTTGAGTGAAATGTAACAAACTGTTATAATTATGATTTATGTCAAACATAAAAAAAAGTACTCAGTGTTTTACTGTTTGCATTTTTGTCAAAAGACATAAACACATTTATTTTCCAAAGTTTGGTCTTTCTATTTGCCTTAATTTGTAAAACGTATCAATATATATAAAAGTTTATTATAATTACATAATGTGATAAACAACTGGAATCCATTTTCCTTCCCGTTTCTTCAATAATAACAAAAGGGAAGAAGCTGAGGTATATAGGACCATAGGAAACACGCAGGGAGAACCGTACTCCCACAACACGTAGCAGATTATTTTCACAGGGCAGACTGTGCGCCAAAACAAACGCGTGTCTGAGCTGAGGGACTGGTTTTACGCTTTAAATTTGGCCAAAAGATGCGCCTCATTTGTGCCAACCAGCAGCCACAGAGCAGCAGAGTGATTTGGTGAAGAAGAAGAGTGTGGGGAGGGTGGAGAGACCACCGTCCCTCCCCCTTTCGACAAATGTCTCCGCAGGTCCACTCCTTCATCACAGCCCAGCTCTTCTTCAGGCTCGTGCGGATGTCCGAAGCGTCCAAACCGTGGAGAGTGAATCTGCTCAGGGGTGACATAATGAGAGCTGAGTAGAACTTTAACCCCTTAAACCACCGCTTTTGTTTTTTAATTTAGTCAAGAGTCAACTCACTCAGAGTCCCCCTTCTTCCCCCTCCCCACATTTATCTGAGAGAGATAAAGAGAGAGAGAGAAAAGCGCGCCCGGCTCCATGTGTGGATGAAGCGCACTCCTCCACGCTCCCTGCGCTGGTGATGCCACGGAGTCACGCCGGCGGCGACGAGAGCGGCGGCTCGGGGCTCTGGGTGAAGACCTCCACCGGTGGTGCCGGTGGGAGCCGGGCGCAGCAGGGCTACCCGCTGAGGGATGTGGAGTGCGGACGCAGGGCGATGAATAACAACGCGGCGCTCGTCGGGGACGGTCTCCTACTGTCCTCGGCCGCGGCAGGTGCTGCTGCGGGAGCGGTCCGGAACCACCAGGGCGCCCGGCTCAGCCTGCTGGGGAAGCCGCTGACCTACAGCTCTCAGAGCGGCCGCAGGAACGCGCGCTACCGGAAGCTCCAGAATTACCTCTACAACGTGCTGGAGAGACCCAGAGAGTGGGCTTTCGTCTACCACGCTTTTGTGTGAGTACAGAGGGTGGGAGTCATGTCTCATATCTGTTGGTTTTAGTTAAGAAAACATTTCTAACTTGACAAACGGAACCACTTGGTGTTATGTGGCTCTGATCATCAAACCCATCTGCATGAATCAGTGATGATAAACAGCAACTTCATTTCCTTTTTTCTCTCCTGCATCTGATCTTTTCCACTCTGAGATGTTGCTCCTGCTATTTGCTAAAATCAGAACATAATTAAATATTTTATTTTTTTTAATTATATGCAATCTCATTTATAATAGAAACCTGTAAAAAAAAACACCAGTTGCTCAAAACCCTAAAAGATTATTTTGGCATTTTAACGAGAGAAAAGTTAAACCTACTAATCTAAAAGCAAGAACAAGCTTGAAATGATGATTTCCCCCCCCTCCCATTTTCTTTAAAATGTATTTAAAATATTCCAGTGGGCTCAAACTGTGTCGATGAAGCAGAATGCAATATGATGCATTCCAATTTGTGAGGTTATACCTGTTGCTCATGTTTCATTGTGCTTTTTTTTTTTTTTTTTAAAAGATGGAAAACAAATGTAAAAGTGCAACAAAGTGTGAGAATTCAATGGCACCATGTGTTTGCTGGTGAAAATGTGTTTGTTACTGTAAAGGTCACATCTTCACTCATTATTTGACAATCAATCTTCCCAACAATTCTTTGATTTTTTTAAGTGTCTTTTTTTTTAAATAAAAAGCTTTCCCCTCTTAGCAAATATGAAGCAACTCTTGCTTCCTCGCATGACTGGAGGCGATTTATCTTGTTTTTAAGAGTGTGGCTCTGAGAGGAAACATCTATAAAGCCCTTAGATTCGAACCAGCTGTGCACTGACCACAGGCTTTGTTTTTTCTCACGTGAAAACATTTTGATTCTTATTCGTTTTACGGTAAGGGGAAGATTTGCAGATTACTGTACAATCAGTTTGAGTTGCTCTGCTTTTGGTCCATCAAGCCTAAAAAGAAAAAAAAAACAAGATTTGCAGTTTTTTGCCCCTCTGCATCTCAGCCTCAGCAGATCAGCTGTCAGTCCTACAGGTGGTATGTGAGTCGATGACCTGTCTTTAAGTGGCGCTCTTTTCTCTGCTATGGAAGCTGTGGATTCTCCTGTTGTCTCTACCTGAGCATGGCTGATGATAATTCAGAGGAAAAATATATAGCCATATATTAAATATTTAAGATGTGACAAATGATCACTCAGACAACTGGTTCTAAATGAACATTTTCTGTTGAATAAACACTTTTTTTTAACAATCCATTCTGTGAATGCCGCACACAGTTTGCATTACAGCCTTGTTATCATCCGCACGGCTGCACCGAAGACCCCACATCCCTTCCCATTCTGAGTGATTCCTGTAAGGAGGAGACGAGCTCTGTGAGAAGGAAGTGAAGCTGTCAGCTGAGAGGCTGCGAAGCCGGATGCTGACGTTTTATTTGCTCCTGCAGGACGGCCGAGGTCGCCGGGGTTAAGTCGTTACATCTGCTCCGGACCGCTGCCTCCCACACTGAAGTTTGGATCAGCTGCGTGTCCTAAACAAATCAAACCATTTGTTTAAGAGGAATGAAGAAAGAAAGAAAATAAAGTCAGGGTAATAATCTTTCTCATGCTTTAGGTGCAGTCAAACCAAAAGAGTTCATTTAAAAGAAAAAAACATCTTCATTATCGGTTTGATTATTTGATATCATATTAAAAACACCAAAAGGTGGGGTCAGTCATGCTGAATGTATGAACCTTGTTTTGAAACACAAGAGCTTGTTTGCTTGCAGACATCTTGGTGTCGACTTCATCTTGGTTATTTGGAGATAATGGCGGCCTATTTCTGTGAATGGAGATAGTATTGCTGATGACAGAAGAGTTGCACTTGTGCTGCATACTTTCCAGTAATTCACCAGTTTATGTTGCTCTTATGTTCTTGTTTATGTGGATGCTAACGCTGAGGCTTTAACGTGTCTGTATGTTTACGTAGAAAAAGCAGCAGAATGAAACAATACGGTTCGGCAATGTGCAAAATTATCTTAGCAGTGGCTGTAATGTTGTGCAAACACTTTTTATTGGTTGCTGAGTGAGTAGGTTAAACAAAGGGGAGCTGGAGGACGTTTTTGCGGAACCAAGTCCGTGGTTTGTCATGATTAGAGAGACAGAGCAACAGATTATCAATGATGTAATAATGTATATAATACATTGTTGCGCTGTATGATATTAGAAACAACTGACCTTTAGGAGTTTTTGTAGCCCTGCGATATATACTGCAATATGAAAAAATACAGGAATTTTCAACAGAGGACCTGAATAACACGAAGTTATGCTGCCATTCTGCCGTCGTGCTGATGATGAACCTGACATTACCTATTTTTTCTGCATGTAACGTATGTTTTTTGTCTGTATTTGAGAGTTATTCTTGTTATTAGTTGTTTGCTTTTGTTGTGCTGACCCGACACGCTTCCTTCACATCATGCACATACAGTAAGTTAGAGTTTTACCACCATCTATTTTTAGTTTCTGTTTCCGTCTTAATATTTGCATTCATGCTAACCATCTTTTACCTCCTTTCCTCCAGTTCTCTGCAAATTTCCCCATTTTCCTCATTTTTGTCAAGATTCTTGTTGTCCTCCTCCATAGCTCGAAAACTCACGGACAACACTTCTCTGAAAAATGTTGCTATTATTGTCCCAGACATTTCGCAATAAAATGAAAGTTTTAGCTTTTTTTGATGAAACCGCCCGCTTCCACCGGTGGAAGCAACTCGTCACAATAAAAGCTGTAACCCGTGATCGCTTAGTTCTACCATGGTTTAAGATGAGACGATGATAATTTGCCTCCTTCATGGCAGGAGCTGCAATGTGACTATTTTACACGCGTACATTGCGATGACAATGTTCAAACGATATGTTGTGCAGATCAGGTTATTTTTCTGTAACATTGTTTCATTTTCAGCTAAACTTGCTGTACTTGACTTTTTGAACTATTACACATCATCTGCCGCCATTCCTTGCCAAAGTTTGAAACAAAGACGCTCACAGAGTATGTGTCAGGGATGAAGCTCAACTACCACCACACCAGCAGCATAGTTAACGGATTTGATTCATGTCTAGACAGGTAAAGACAAATAAGGTTTATAATGTTTTGGAAAAATTAATGACTGAACAGGTTCAAATTTGTTGGTGAAAACTTTAGCTGCAAACATCTCTTCTAAGGAAACCCCAGTTTTGTAAATCAAGTATATTAAATGAGTCTTTTAGAATTCAGATTGAAGTTAATGCCTGAATAATCATCAACTTTAACCTTTTGCTGTTTCACTGATTCCAGCATTGTAGCATCTGTTGGAATATCTATTTGCTTAATGCTACAGTCATTTTTAGTAATCTTACAGATCTCGAAATTTAAAAAAACCCCAAAGAAAATTAGAAACTCTTCTACAAACTCTGTAACTTTATTTGACAGATTCAGCAGCACGTGAAGACTTGCTTTATTTGGTCATAATGAACCGTGAAATGCTTTCATTTGTCCAGACTGCACGTACAAGCTTCTCTGCAATTACTGCATTTTATTACATTATTGCTTTGTTAATATAATAAATGTGCAAAACGGCACAAAGTAGCATACAAACACAGGCTTTTATCTCTGAAGAACACACATATGGTGCATGTTCTCCTGCAAGAAATGCAGTTCCATTAAATTTCACATCTTGATGTAAATTCTTGTTTCTAAACAATGCCTCTCTTTTTCACCTTTGCACCACTTCTGTACATTCCTGCCCTTTCATAACAATCAGCCTGAAAAGGTCCAATAAAGTCTGAAGGGTGTGCAAATCGAACACCTGCGCCACATAAGACTTGTCTGCAGCCCAGTTTTAATGTGTTTGAACAATAAAGTATCTGTATCTAAAATTTTTATTTTTACTTTTAAAATGAAATGAGTAAATTAATTTAACTAACTAAACTAAACATTTCCCACATTTTACATATTTCGTCGCCTATTATTTTCTGCTTGACACACACTCGGCCTTCTGTCTCACAAAAACATCTGCCTCTCCATTTCAGTAGAGTAGAGTGTGATGAGTACATTTTCAATTACACATCGATGAAGACCTCCTGCTCCGACTCTCCTGCTTGTGTTTATTATTGTGGAACAATGTAGCAGTTTTTTCTATGCATCTAATCACTTAATCAGTTGATTTGATCATGTTTAATCAGAAGAAATGTGGAGGGAAAAATTACGTAATGTTATGACTGATTGCAAAATAATCTATACACGTGAATGAAATAATATTATGACTACTTGCAAATAAGGATATTTCATTTTGACTACCAAATGATAAGGTTTTTATGTTTGGACTTTTAAACTGAGCAATTGGGCAACAACAGGTTGTGAAAACTAGTCTGGGCCTGGATATGCACAAATCACGAGCACCCATGTGGACAAATATTTCTTGTTTTGCATTTTGTTTCAGACACAGCTTAATCTCAGGCTTCGTTGAACTGCATGCAATAAATTGACACAGTTTAAGTTCTGTGTTGTGTCATATTGTTGGAAAATGACATCTATCTTCTCTAAAATCCGTTTGTTATGGTTGTGAGGCAGGGTGAACCCAAATGCAGGCAGGCAGGCAAGACAAGAAAGTTTAACAAAATTTATTAAATAAAAAGCCAACGTGGTGGCAAAAACAGATAAATAACAAAAATCAGGAACCAGAAAGCTAGAGCAGAACAAGAGTCTAAACATGGACATACCAACTAACAAACAAACACCTGAGGGAGACACATGAGGATCAGGTGTGAGTAGGTGGGGCT
>NW_013953346.1:10530-13097 GCF_001266775.1 Austrofundulus limnaeus
ATATATATATTATAAACTGCAAATGATGGCACTGGTTTTAGGATGGCATACCTCAACTTGCTGAATTTTGGTTTGATTTATGTGGTGCTGGCCCTTGCATGGATCACCTCTGTCAACCTTTGGGCCACCAAAGAGCTGTCATTCTTTGTGGTAACTGGGCTGAGTGAATGTTTTATGTGGGACAGAAGTGGGACAGATAAATTTTGTCATGTGGGACGTCTAAAGTGGTAATTCTGAATGATGTGTTGTATACTAGCACACCTGTTTTTCTAATGCTGAGAGTTTTTTGGTTATGATCCAATGTTATGTGGTTCCAAGTGGAAATGGTGGTCCAGTGAGAGTTTCATTCTTTGCACGCTCATTCTCTGCAAATTACATGTAAAAGCAGACCCTTCGCCAAGTGAAACTGCCCTGGTCTTCTCTGTGCTCTCATTTTTTTTTGTCAAACCATCAGCTGTGCCTGAAACCACTCATGGCACAAAGAGGAAATAAAAGTTTGGATTCGCTGAATTGCGCATGGACCGTACTGTTGTTTTGTTTGCTTGAAAAGAAAAAAACTGACCCCTAACTCACAGTTTGTTTCGCACTTTGATTTTTCTAGTTAAGTGACTAACTGCCAATGTTATTTCCATTATTCAGCACCCTGCAGGACTGTGTCAGCTACAATGTATCTGGGTTAAGTTGTCCATCCAGTGCATGAAGAAGTAGATTAACAGCAATATACTCAAACTGATAAGTGAAAACTGCTCAGTCATGAACTGGTTTGTTTATTGCTGCAAATAAAGCAAACAAGCTGTTTGTGTTGGCTCTAATGATATTTATCCCGTGTTTTTGTCTCCACAGTTTCATCCTGGTGTTTGGATGTCTGGTTCTGTCTGTGTTTTCTACCATTCCTAATTACCAGGATGTCTCCTCGTACTGCCTGCTCATCCTGGTAGGTTCACAAACACACATGCATGCCAACATTCCCTGATAAATATTACAAGTCTCATCAACATGTCAGAAAGAACACCGTTGTTGCTCTCAAAATGAAACACAGCTCTCCCCAGTTTATCATGCTGTATTTAACATTAATATAAAGTATAGAGATTTTGAGAGTTTAGACTTTCTTTCTGAGTTCAAACAGTAATACTGTACTGTATGTTCAGGTTTGTATTTTGAGTCAGGCGTGTTGTTAAAAGTAATGACGGTAAAATGTGAGGTTACTCACGAGGACAAGTCATCCGAGTGTTTGTGTGTAGGTTTATGATTCTCTAGTCTGTCTTGGCAGTTGTAATGAAATTGGGAAACAACAGTTAGACTCATAAACTTTATTACAGTAGCTGTTCCAGATGCCAGTCCAGAACACAATGTTGTCTTGTGTCTCCTGTATCTTCCTCTCCTGTCCCGACTAACACAGTCTCTTCTGCCCTGTGCTGTCAGAGCAGCTCCCTCTAGCAACAAGTAATAACTTAACAGAACAGAACATAAGTGCTAGCCACTGTGTAAATCCAAGAACACAACACTCCTGTTATCCAAATAAAGAACCTCATTCACTTTAAGCAAAAGGAGCATTTTCTTAGAAAGATTATTTAGTTTTAACAAAACGTTATCAAAATTACAGCTGAAATGAGTTCATAATCACAAGACCTTTGTTCACATTTTTTCACAACCATCTTTCAAAAAAGAACTTATCTCATCATAGACTTTTGTTCCGGTTGGCGCGTGTCTTTCCCTCTGCATAGCAGTTCATTTCAGCGTGCGTTTTGGACTAAGGGTTTCCTCTGCCGGAGCCGCTCTTGGTGTTTCGTTTGAGCAAAGCGAAAATTGTGCTGCGCTCCATTTTTTCCCGTCAATGAAAACAAACGACGGTCCAGTTTGCTGCTGTGCTGACAACGGATTGTTGTACTTGGTCTCTCATTTTCCCACATGAGAAGGCTTCCTCGCTCTTCCCACAGCTCCAACAGTGGCTTTGATGGGTTTTGTTTCTATCTTTTTGCTTGTGTAAAATGTATTTTGGCTTTGTGTAGAACCGCTTTACCTCCAACATTGATCTTAGGAGGAGGCAGGATGCCCTCCTCATTTGTCTTCTTCTGAGAAACTGGAAAGGGGATACATTTGTGGAAAGTGGTGAAACTCTGGAGCTGTTGAAGCATTTCCTTAGGCTTCCAGGGTCGTTGTGTAGCTTGTGCTGCCTGGAATGTGTCTTTTATCACTTTCTTAAAGAGCTGCACACCTCCTTTTGCTTGAGGATTGTATTAGGGTTGCAATTACTGCAATTAGTGCCGTGTGATGACGATTTATTTTTTATCAGGTGCACGCGTGAGCCCAATGGCGGAAGGCGTCACAGAGTAGCTAACGTTAACCCTAACTAACACAGCAAACTCTCCTCCAGCAAAGGGGTGCGCCGTGGCTGTTAAAATTAAGAAGTTAGTTTGATAATTTGTAAGTACAATTTAGAAAAGGGTAACTGTTTTAGAGTTAAAAACATGCAAGTGCAATTCTCACCAATTACAATACAATAGAAACAGGCTTTATTGTCCCGCGGAGGGGAAATTCAGGTGTAACAGCGGCAGCATCAGTTCACA
>NW_013953346.1:13197-14301 GCF_001266775.1 Austrofundulus limnaeus
TATATATATATATATATACACTTTGCTTTGATTCTTTGCTGTGGCAGTATATATGATGTGTGTGTTTGTGTGTGTGTTGTAGGAGTTTGTGATGATTGTCGTGTTTGGCCTTGAGTACATCATCAGGATATGGAGTGCTGGCTGCTGCTGCCGATACAGAGGCTGGCAGGGACGCCTCCGCTTTGCCAGGAAACCCTTCTGTGTCATAGGTAACTCTGTTTAAAATGAATAATAGTGGAATAATACCTGATGCAATAACTGAGATGCATGGTTAGAGTTATGCTAAATGTTTTAAAGGCACAATGTGTAGGATTTTGTCAATTCTTTTAGCCGAAATTGAGATAATCACTAATGACAATAATAAAAAAACATGTCTAATCATTGCAGACAAAGACCTTGTTTTATTATTTTTACCTTATAAAAAGCTGTTTATATCTCCATGGTCACGGGTCACCACACAGGCAGCCGCCATCTTGCACCGCCATCTTGTCTACYAAGGCTCATGAAGGACAAACTGCGGTGGCGACGTCAAAAACGGTTTTAGTTGTAATACTATAAATGTAATATTTGTTGTCTGTCATTAGCTACGTTTACAAAGACAAAAGTAATCGTATTAAACAGCCGTTCGGAAAAAAAATGCGTCTTGTAAACAGCCCGTTCCGATTATTCTGATCCGATTGAGCTCGATCCGAATGAATTTTTAATCCGAATGAAAAGGGTGGGTTATGCCGATTGATAATCGGAATGAGGTTCATGTAAACACTTAATCGGATCATCTTATTCTGATTGTAGAAAACTGACCTGTGCGCAGCATGTCTGCTGACTTTCATTCACCCGGTGGGACAGCAGCGCTCCAGCTGTGCGGCACCGTGCAGAACTTTTCGTCCTCACTCTCTCAACAGATGAAAAAGGAGGCAAACAGCAGACGTTGCTTCGCAAAAAATAAAAATAAAAAGCACGTATTGCTTCATCTGCAGGCTGCAGCTCAACCGAGGAGTAACGGCGTCTCTACCGTTATTAAAAGCTGACACGGGTCCGTCCTGAGCGCACAGAGGAGCGTTGTTTAAAAGTCCGGTGCATGTAAACACTTTTCATGATCGGATT
>NW_013953346.1:14401-30707 GCF_001266775.1 Austrofundulus limnaeus
GGTGGGGGTGGGGGGAGGACCAGGGAGGATGATTCAACCACTCAACCACTAGATGTTGCTGAAAACAACAAATCCTACACACTGTACCTTTAAGTATTAGTATATCATCTCGTGCAAAATATTAATATTTAGGTTTAAACATTGGGTAATTTACCATCATTGCCATTTATTCACATTTTGTAAACATTGGTTGTATTAAATTTGACATTGCGTTTACAGAAATCAAGGTATGTTTTATTTAGAATGACATGTTTTTAACAGGAGTGGACATTAAGACAAGTGCTTGCTGTGTATTAAGAGCAAGAAAAGTGTTTTTACAGTTATAAACACAGTGATGTAAAAAAATATTAACAGAGACAGAAAAAAAGACTTCCTGCAGAGAATTAATAGCATTTTTTTAATGGATGGATGAATAACTATAAAAAGTAAGTGAGTCAACTGCAGTTCCTGCTCCTTACATTGTGCCATCCATGACCTTTAATTTTCCTTGCTTTACTCTCTAGACATCATCGTACTTATCGCCTCAGTTGCTGTGGTTTCAGCCGGTAGCCAGGGTAACGTCTTCGCCACCTCTGCACTGCGCAGCCTTCGCTTCCTCCAGATCCTGCGAATGGTGCGCATGGACCGGAGGGGAGGAACCTGGAAGCTGCTCGGATCTGTAGTTTATGCACATAGTAAGGTAGGGTATTTATATTCGGTGAGCTGTGACTCTACTTTTATCATTACATTTCTTTTGCATTTGAGATCTGGGGCTAGTCAGTTATTTTACTTTGTTGTAAAGATTTCTGGACTGTGTGAACTTTAACTTAAATTTTTGTTTTACTATCCTAATAAGCATTGGCAATAATGACAGAACCTTATCAATCCCAGGGTAACATGACACTTTTTAAACCAAATATGTTTTAAATGCCCATTAAAACATAAATTTCAGCCAGAACAGCAAAAATAATAAACTCCTGAAAATAACTATCAGTAATATATTTGTTTATTTTTTTAGTCAGATAAATGTCACATTCATTTACACCGGAGGCTGGACTTGTCCTGCAGCGAGCCATGTCATTGTGGCTTCAACATCTAGCCTCTGGACCTGTGTCTAGTTATAGTCTATGTCGATGATTTCACACTATTATTATAAAACTGAATTTGCAACAAACTATACATATTTCTAAGAAATTAAAATTGGTGTCAAATGCAGTGTTAAAGTTAGTTCGGTCTGATGCTTTAATGTTTAACTTTAATTCTTTATTTGTGTTATAATGTATTATGGCCCTTTGTTTTGTCTTTGCATACTTACGTGTTTTAAAATGTGTGCTTTTTGTGAGTTTAATGTAATGTTATAAATTTAGCTCAAAAAGGACAGAGGTTTGTGTTTGGTAGTTCAATGCTTCTTGGCAATTGGCAGCACTTGGGTGTACCAGAAACTCAAATCAAGTGTCACTAGCAACAGCAAGATAAGCTGTTTGGCAGAGAAGATTTGGCAAATTGTTCATGTGCACAACCCACAAACTCAGCTCTACTGCTCATCCCGCAAATGCATGTTCCTTACAAATGTGGCACTGTTTTAAAAGGCTTTACAATGGAATAAGGTTTATTGCCAAGAAGCATTAGTTATTTTTTGTGTCAAGTATATTTTTATGCATCTGCTGCTTTTCTGCTTCATGGAATAATTTCTTTTGTTTGTTTTTCCCTAAAGGAAGCAGTTTTGTTTCACAGAATATGATTCATGCTGATTTGTGCTTGCAGGAGCTAGTGACTGCTTGGTATATCGGGTTCCTGGTGCTCATTTTCTCCTCTTTCTTGGTCTATCTGGTGGAGAAAGAATTCAACAAGGAGTTTGATACGTATGCTGATGCTCTGTGGTGGGGCACGGTGAGCACACTCACATATCACCAATACACACATAAGGCAAGGCTTTTTATATCCACACCTTTTGTACATAAACATTACATTTTGCAGGTTTAGTCAATGCAAAGCTTTCTGGAGAACTACTGTAATCATTTTGTCAGCGATACAGCTTGGACAGGTTTGTTTTTGACGTTTTAAAGTTTCAGATTTCATCGACTCCCAGGCAGTTGTGAATCGTACAATCTGTTTCTCAAACCTCACATTGCCCCCCTGTCTTTAATCAAACAGTGTACCAAGATAAAAGTTACTCTATATCTTTCTGACAGCAGTGATAGATTTCCATTTTCACTTTCAGCGTGACCTTAATGACTTTGGCAACACAAACCCCCTCCACAAGAATAGTTTTTAAAGTCACACTTGGCTGACTGCGCTGCACTGTTTCCTCCTCTATCCTCCCTCGGAAGTGTGGAAACAGACAAGACGTAAACGAGAAACGGCCCAATCAATAAAGCCAATTTTCTCCTGCTGCCAGGTGAAACTGGCCTGTGAAGGTTGTGGGACTGATGCTCAGATAGTCTGTTCCCCAATTCTGAAACCTTGAAGTGTCTTCCTGTCTCTTAAAAGCTGTTGTATAAAATGTGAGAAGATGAAGATCAGCCAACACAAATATAGTCAATGATGCAAATCATGAACCATCAGCATGCATGAAGATCCAGGAATTGCTTTGCAATGACGTCATTCTTTAATGTACAAACATTATCTTTCATATAGTTTTATTTCATTTAGGGGACATGATTTATACACATCTCTTTAATGCCATAGGGTTTGGCATTTACGTGATGTCAGTGTTCTGTTCGTTTATTCAGTCTCTAAATGTTTTAAATGCTTAGGAGATGTGGCTTAGAAATGTCAGTGCATCTAGCAGCAACAGGGAGAGCTGACTCATACAGCACATCCTCAAGGCCACTGAGCTAGTTATTGTTGCTCTGTTGTTTGACATCTGAAGCTGTTGAAGAGAGCAATCAAAGGCGGAGTAACAACTTTATGAACATCCTCTGTGTTTTAATAACCTGACAGCTAAAGTTCGGCTGTTTTTGGCACAAAAACTTTACATATGTTGTGAGGAAATGTTCAGTAACTCTTGTTTGTGGACAGCAATTCCAGCAGGTTTTGTTCTTAGAAAACACAAGAGAAAATTAATTGACTTTTGAGAAAATTAGAAATTGTTACAACATTCTAGTGTACTAAAGACTACCTAACCCAAGACCAAGACCAGAGTGTATCAAGAACAAGGCCATAAAAAAGGCCCTAAAACATACAGTATACTGTATACAGACTGCCATCTTAATATGTATAGCAAATATTGACTAAATCTCCTTGTATAAGGGGCCAGGTAAAGAATTTCGGATCAGAAGCAGATTGCTATCATTAGTTAGCTAGCTTTGCTAACATCACATATAGCTTACCTTTCTTTGTGCTTTCTTTCTAAGTGATGATAAAAGTTTCACGTGGAACCCACCATCTCAAAATGCAAAGCACTGAAGAATTTACAAGTTTGTTATGCTCTCTCCTGGATGTTGTTTTACAGATATATTCTCCAAGATTTATGTAGTCGAATTGAATTGAACCACTTTGTTGAAGTGCCGTGTGTGAGTGAAAGGGGGTGGGATAATAGTGTAACAAAAATACTTCTTTTATAATTCTTGCTTTTAATGAAAGCAAGAATGTTATATTGGACGATATTATGGCACTTTAGTGATAGTTTTACAGTGGTGGTCTTGACGGGTCTTAAAATCCAGAGTTATTAATGTCCGAGACCAAGACAAGACCGAGTATAAATGCGGTCAGGTCCGAGATGAAATCAAGACCATCAAAAAGTTGTCTTGAGTACTACAACAATAAAACATTGTGAATTTAAGATTTTTATGCTGCCATCTTCGATATTAGCTTTATTCTCTTTTATACCTTTAGTTGCTCTCTAAACTAGATCGTTAACATTTAAATATTACATTCAACATAACTCAATTTGAAACTATATTAACATATAGGAGAAAACAAATGCAATGATTTCTAAGACAGCATTGTACAATTTTATTTTGTGCTTCTAGGTTTGCCTAAACAAATGATATTTTCCCCCACATGCTGGAGCCAAAAGAAAATTGTAATGCCATGCTCCATTTAGGCCAAATTAACCATTTTTATGTTTTAAAATATAATTTGGTTGTTATTTGCTGGAAGGTTGGGATGCCTGTAATTTTTCTAAATATAGACCAATTAATCTGTCAACCAATTTTATTTGGCCCATATCTGCTGCTTTAATAAAAAAAAAATCAAAATTCTGCTATGCTTGTGTATGCGAGTAGAAAAATTAAGATACAACTGCAGCTACACTTAAATGCCGCCGCTTAATTAGTCTTTTTAAGCAAAAATTGTATTATTTATATGTGCACATGTTCAAAATTCATTTTCTTTTTTAATTAAGCAATTATTATTGTGTTTTAAAAAAATAAACTACTGATTAAAAGTTGAGAAAAAAAAACAATCTGCATTGTAGGGCTGTATGATATCAGGAAAACCTGTGATGTGCTACCACAATGCTTAAAATTCTGACGACAATTTGACTTGCTATAAATGAACAAATACTTAGGTATGCAATGTTGACAAAGACAAAAAAATACATCATTTCCATTACAACCTGAGTGCAACTACACAGCTATTGTATTAGCAGTGAAACAACAAACTTTAAAACATCACCCCCCATTAAACATCTTCTGATGCTCTGTATACAAAAACAGGCTTCTCACTATATTTTCTTTTAAATAAATAATGAAAACGTCTGAAAATAAGTTAAAGTTTTAAAATAAAAGTTAACAAACCTAAATCATTGCAGTTGTCATCATCACTCACCAAGTGGTTATGATATGATGTGGTATCATTGTTTATCAGACTGATACTGACAAAACCCATAAATGCAAACATTTATACAGTTCTTGCTTAGTGCACAGGCTGTTATCATAATGATGATAAATTTACTGTATATTGTGCAGCCCTAGTGCATCGACCATAAAAAAGACTCATCTTGACTGACCACAATTTGTGTTCTTTCTGTTTAACAAGTTTAAACAATAAAGAAAGCATGTTTTATCAGCTCCATAAATGAATTTTTATGACAGAGTGAAATATTATTAAAGTAACCGTCTAGCTTCTGTCAGATTTTATAACCTGCCTCTTGATATATTGTTCATTTTATCCTATTCTTCGTTAAAGGTTTATCTGAATGAAACCTTGACAAACATGTCTCATGTTTCAAAGGGCTTTTTACTATTTCAGTTAATGTTCATTGATCACAAAACAAATTGTGTTATGGATCCCTGACAGTCGACCTTTCACCTTTCAGATCACCCTAACAACAATCGGTTATGGTGATAAAACCCCGCAGACGTGGACAGGGCGGTTATTATCAGCAGGTTTTGCTCTGCTTGGGATCTCCTTCTTTGCTTTGCCAGCTGTGAGTGGGAACAGATTTATCCTTTATAATAATTCATACCTTTATAATAATACACAGCGCTCCTGTTTAAACAAAATAAACTTTTGTTTTATTATTTGACGGTGTGGATGTGGGATTTTGTACTCGTAGGGCATCCTGGGGTCAGGTTTTGCCCTGAAGGTGCAGGAGCAGCATCGCCAGAAGCACTTTGAAAAACGAAGGAACCCAGCTGCCAGCCTGATCCAGGTAGAAACACACACTCACACATCTACTAACACACACAGACACCTAGTGAACAAAATCACTTCTCATCTACTGAATTCTTCATTCCCTAGCTGCTGCAGACATTTAGAATCTGAACGAATAGACAACTTTCTTTTTTTCCCTTTATTTGCAAACTTCAATGCACTTCTGCAGTTTTCGTGTCGCCTTTTTCGTCTTTCATTTTGTTAAGCATGAATGCAGCAACTGTGAGAAAAACATTTGTGTGTTTTAAGAAATGTGTGCAAGTCGATGTGCGTGTGCTTCGTCTTTTCTCCGGGCTGTTCAGGAGTGCAGCTGACAATGAGTTACGGTGTGTGAGGAGCGCTGTCATGTCTCAGGTCCAAAAGCAACACACACGGCTGGGATTTATTGGTCGTTTCCATGGCGATCAATCCCTGGGTAGACGCTCCTCCAGACTGTCAGTCATTGTAATAGACAAGACCAGCTGCATTGCTTTTTAATGAACAATAAATATCTGCTGTGGGGTGTCTGCATAACCCCAAGTGTGCAACTGTGTGTCTGTGTGTTTGTCGTAGTTCTTCTGCATTATTAACCACCTCGGCCTCACTTTTTGAAATGTTTCACCTCAGCGTAATACGAAAATCCAAACACTTCAGCCATTTTTTTGCAATAAATTGTATCAGATATGAAAATCATGTTTGTATCCTAAATGGTATTTTCTATTATGTCAAGTTAACAAAACTTGCTCTTTTATTATTTTTTTGCAAATACAGTCAAGAAATGTTTTATTATCGTTTCATAAATATTTTATAAAACTCGAGTCTGTTTAATGAGGCAATCTAGTTCCAATATCCAATCATGCAAATGCAGCAAATCAGTTTAACTAAGATAATTGAGGCTATTGAAACAGTGTTGGATGTAAATCATGGGGACAAACGCTGGATAAACTCCCAAACAACTCATAAAGTGAGCGTCCAATCCTGCATGTGCTGATCTCGTTTGTCTTTTATTGGCTCTGCGTCAAGTCTGTCTGCTTTATGTCAAGCTCATAATATCAGAATATTTTCTTCAACAGGTAAACGCAGGAGGAAACATGGGAGCAGCTTTGTTGTGTTAAATATTTGTCATCTGCTCCCCCCACCCCCATTTCACACCCCTTCCCCTGCTTTAAATTGGTCTTGTGTGGATTAGTCTGCATGCAGGACAGGAAATTACCACTGGCCTCAAGCCGCAGCAGCTGGTCAGTACACAAAAAAAAACTAATGCTTATTATTCATTAGTGGTTTTGAGAGAACAATGGTTCTCCAGATAGATTGGAAGTGGTCTCAATGTGTGTGAAAACCAACAACCTTAACTGACCAGTTCTTGGCAGGTGGCCAGTTTTCATTTTCAACTCGTGTTTAAAGTGTTTGGGTTTTCCAGTTGTGACACAAATCATGTAACCAGACCTGGCACCACAGAAGAGGTTTATTTAGCCGGGGGTGTTGCTCAATAATGGTGTGGGCCTCACTGCTTTATGTTTAGTATGTAAAAGAATAGAAGTATTATCATATTTTACCTTTTAAATTGGTTTATTTTTCTGCATTTAATCCTAATTTCAAACATTAAAACTGATTTAAAATCAATTTCATACTAAATAAAGTAAAATATTGACTGTGTTAAGATTGAGGAGGATCCAGACTTGGAACAACTACAGATCTTTAAACAGACCTTCTAAAATGTTGTTCTATAAATGGAACGACTTTTAGCTCACTTTCATTTGTTTGATTGTTCCACTTAAGTTTTCCCAAAGGCACACTGCAAAGAAGATTAATTTAAACCTAATTACTTACCAATTAGTCCCAATCAATACAATTTATTTACAGTGTACTCATTTACTTATATAATTACTTTTAAAAAAATAGCCTGGTTAAAGAAATTCTGATATATAATGCTTTACTTCAAAATAAAGCTTTAAAGGAAAATAGAAAAACCTAAAGAAACAAGAAAATATAAATGTCAAATCACTTATCAGGGTCTGAAAATTCATAGATTTATATCCCAATTCCCACTATCTAAGCCAAGTGTTCAATAATCTATTAATATAAATGTTCTCCATTATTTAAACTTGGTGCGTTGCAGCTTAGGTCTCTGTGCTTAACTTTGTTTACAGTTTACATACATGGTGTTTACCTGTATCTTGACCCTCAAAATTTCATAATTTTCACACACACAAAAAAATCTGTATTACTCACATGCTGAGAGGGAACAGGAAAAGGTAAAGGAGGACGAGGAGAGCCAGTAGAGCAGGCTGAGAGATGATAATTTCATTGAAATGAGGATTAAGTCAAATTTGGTCAAAATGACCTAATTAAATTTTCAGATTCTTGGCTTTATAAGCTACAGTACTGTATATTTTGATACCTGGATCATCCTGATATCATAATTAAATCCATTTATATGACGTAATTTGTCTTGTTGGTTACAATAATACATAAATATTTGGTCTGAATCCTAATTTTATGTTATTTTATTGAGGAATTTTTGATCTCCTTATAAAGAGGAAACCACAAATTATATTTGAATATTGAGATTTCCCAGCTAAAAAGAAACACAACTTTGCTAACTCACGGGGAAAATGTCAAAATTTTAAGGCGTTTTTCCTCAAAATCATTTTTTTGTTGCTACTGCTCAAAAAAGTGCTTCAAAAATTTTGTTTTATGATAAAATTTCAGACTGTTCATTCAAATGATACATTAATAAGGCATTTATTCATTATATTTTGACAAAATGCAATTTTTGTTGACATTTTAGTCAAAACACTATATTTGCCTATTTCTCCATGTATAACTTTTGGACTGTTTTTTTATGTTTGGCTCTGAGACTTAAAATAAATTTGAGGCTCAGCTTTTGAAAAAATATGAGATTTGAAAAAAATCCGTGTGATAGCCATATATGTATATAAAACTGCAAAATGGTGGTGGGGGGGGGGGGATTGGTGCAATTTACCAACAGTTTAAACAAATTGACATGTATGTTTAGTCTTCTGACACTTTCATTTTAAACTGTATCCAAAAGCTCAGAGATTTGACCAAGACAAAATGGTTAAAGTTTGAGATATAAATAATCTGAGAATGCCAGGAATATGCAGCATTTTCATCAAAAAAATTCAAGATAGTCTGAATGCAACACTTTTTTTTGAAGTCCGAAAAGTATGTGGTACTGAATCAGAGTTTTTCAAAGTAACAGCAGCCTGAACACGGTCTCACACTTCTGACTTATGTCAATGAGATGAGGGTATATGGACTGAGCCAAGTATTTAGAATATTGATATCAACTTTGTGCAGTTTGAAACTTGTAAATCCGTCTTCAGCTACAGAACAGAAGTCCAGTTGCTTTACTCAGTCAGTCAGTTTTTTTTTTATTTTTTATATGGAAAGTGTTGACCAAAGTGCTTTACATGGAGGGAAAACATACAATACAATTAAATCCATGTATAGACTAAAAAGGCTAAAAACTGATGAAAATACACAATTCCAAACTTCTGATGGAACTCAAACTGAACTTGAGTTAAAAGCCAATGTAAAAAAGTGAGTTTTCACACAGCATTTAAAAGACTGAACAGACTCTGCTGAAGCCTGATCCCCTTCATGCTTTAGTTTAGCAAAAAAAAAAAAAAAAAACATCTGATTGGAGGATTTCAGTGCTTTGTTTGGGTTGTAAAAGTTCAAAAAATCCAATAAATAACTATGGGTCGTGCCATTTAATAGTTTAAAAGTAAGCAAAATAATCTTAAAATCAATGGAAAACAGCCAGGATTTGTCATTTTTTCTTTTGATTTGCCATGTCCTGGATGAGTTTATGATAGTAATAATGACGGTCTCAGACCCTTTTACTTACAGCACATTGCTCTTGTTCCACTAATACATGCTGCACCGGAGTAGCCGGACAGGATGGACGAAGTGAAAACGTCACGTCTTCTTCTGCGCATGTGGATCACGCTGAGTATTCTGATGGAGGTTGCATACTGTATACTGAATGAAGGTAGCCACAGTCTCTTAGCTGGCCTGGGAACATCTTTAAATCTCACGGGAAGAGCTGGATGAGGGGGTTGTAGGACGAGATTTAAAAATATAAGTGAATATCAAGAACTTCTGACGTGGTGCCAGCAGGTTAAATGATCCACGTCGATGTCAAAGTTCACAAGTCTTGTTTCCTCACCACGTTTGTGTGTCCGCCTTTCTGTGCGGTGCTTGTTTTGTTTTTTTTGTGTGTGTGTGTGTGTTTTTGTGTTTGTGTATCATCTCTGCTCCCTCCCTTCCCCCCACTCAGGCAGCTTGGCGTCTGTACTCCACCGACGGCGCTCGTCCCTACCTCAGAGCCACTTGGCATCACTACCAAAGCGCTCTCCCCCCCCTCAGGCATGTATCCCCTCCACCAGCACCACCACCCCCCGCCCCCTTGCAACAACAAAAAACCCCACCCCGAACAACACCGCATCCACTCTACCCCAAGATACTAATCGAGTTTTTCTTTTCTTTTTTTTTCTTTTTCCTCTCCTCACCATCTTTCTCTCACATCCAACTTACACAAACCCCGCCCCCACCCCATTTCTTTTTTTTATTGTTTTGTTTTTCTTACATTACATTTATTGTTCCTTTATCATCGTTTATCCTGTCGACTTTGCATGTAGTGTGTCTGGCGTAGTTATGCTGCTGATGAGAACTCAGTTTCCATTGCTACCTGGAAGCCTCATTTGAAGGCGTTGCATACCTGCAGCCCCGCCAAGTAGGTAACAACTTACAGACTTACAAACATGGCTGCTGCTGCTGCTACTCAGCCCTCTCCATTGTCTCTTCCCCCTAGCTGTTTGTCTTTAATGGCGTCTCTGGTCATGACTGATTATTATAAAGCTCTGTAACCATTTTTTCTACTTTCATTAATATTTTTCCTCCTCATGCAGGTGTGTTTTGCTTGGCTTGTAATGACCTTTAACATTTTGTTATTATTATAATAGATTCATACATTAAGTTGTGATTTGCCAATTGAAGCATCAGGGGCTAACTATTGTGAAGTGTGATGCCTCTTTAGTTGTTTAAAATCATAAATTAGCTCTTTTTGGGGGGGTTATGAAAAAATGTGAATTTATGAAGGGATTACAAAGGGTGCCAATGCAGCTACTGCATCAAAATTCTAATGTCATTTTGTAAAAATTAAAAATAAAAAAGGCAAATCCTATAGCTTTGATGGACCCACTAGGTGAAACACAGCAAAAAATGCCTACATTTCAATGTATAATTTGTGCACAAAAAAAGTTTTTAAAAAAGTGTTGGCAAACTTTTTGAAAGTTAGGACAATTCATAAGATTGGCTGCCATCAGCTGTAAGTCAAACATTTCATGTCTTCATGTCTTTAAAGTCTTCTAAAACCTAAAATGTGATTTTGAATCAACTGTTGATGTGAGGTCTGACCCATTGAAACTGTTTCTACTGTTAATGTATATATGTGTAAGCTGTAGAACTTAGGTTTCTCACAAATTTAGACAAAATCCTATTGTTGTGTTTGGGAAAATTTTGTCCACAAAATACAACGTAGACTACTGGAGCAGTAAAGCAGGAATGTCATAATATTTCTAACCACATAAGAGTGCAAAATAAAACTTAAAAGTTTGCATGAGGGAATGTCTTGTTCGAAGGAAAAAGTCCCCAATTTTATTCTCCAAGCAAATTTCAGTTTTGGTGTTTAGTCGTTTATTGCTCCACTTACATTTGTCATGTCTCAAAGTAAAGACTTCATACATTGAAAAGACTTCATGCTATACTCAGATTTAATCCATAACTTGGCTGTGCATGGCCATTGCTTGCATGTGCTTTAACAAAAACAGCTGGCTAACTGTACCGGATTAAAGTTCTTTTGGCTTGATGGCTTCCATATCCATCAATGGCCATGTCGTGTAATGCTGTTTTATATAGCTCGAAGACTGATTTCTCTCCCTTTGTCTCCTCCTTTTTCATTCCACTAACCACTGAAGGAAAGAGCAGGGCGAGACTACTTACAGGTTTGTACAACTTTCAGCTCATCTCACTAAATACTCCAAAAACGCAGAAATGTACATTTTATCAAGTTTCAAGTGGTTCTCTGGGTTGTTCAGTCCTATTTATTTGTCCCATGTGTCACCTATTTCAAACCATAAACTTTGATTATTCATTCTTTATTAGTTTGGGTGTAGTTGTGTATTGCTGGGAATCTTTTAAAGTTTGTCTTTGCTCCAACTTGACCAGGACACATCTGCTAGTTGGTTTAGTGATTTAGTCGTGTTGGAAATCATTGTTTGTTTGGTAGATTTTGTTGATTTCTATCCAGAAATGGTAAAAAAAAAAAAAAAACTGTTTAAGAAGCAAGATTAGTTATGCTATTGTGAGCATAAAACAGATATTATTTGGTACATTTGTGCATATACCAGTGGATCAGCAGGAAATATGAAGTAAATATGGTATTTTAAACAAAAAAAAAAAAACCCACTCGGATTCATCAGTAATTATTTGTTTCTTTTTTGTTTTGCTTGTTAGGTTTCTTTTTGTTTGACCCCAAGTCCTGCAGCTGAAAGCATGTTTATCAAAACATAGGTTTCAGGTACAAAGGCATCTGAAGTTTCTAATGTTGCCAGCTGCAGATCGTTGTATTCCTTCATTTGCACCAGTCCAATGGATCAATGTGGATCAATGTTAGCAGTAAAGCTGAACTTACCTCTGACTATGTTCGGGCATAATTTGAATTTGAACGATTCTGATTCTGATCCAAACAATTCCCAGTTCCGTCTGTCCATTCATTTTCTTCCGCTTATCCAGGGTCGGGTCGCGGGGGCAGCAGCCTAAGTAGAGAGACACAGACTTCCCTCTCCCCAGCCACTTGGGCCAGCTCCTCTGGGGAAATCCCAAGGCATTCCCTGGACAGCTGAGAAACATAGTCCCTCCAGCGTGTCCTGGGTCTTCCTCTGGGTCTCCTTCCAGTGGGACGTGCCTAGAACACCTCACCAGGGAGGCGTCCAAGAGGCATCCTAACCAGCTGCTAGAGCCACCTCAATAGCTTAAAATGCCACGGACATCCGGCCCAGCACTGGATGCCACTCACAACACTTCCGGTTCACGGTCAGCACAGTGTTAGCGAAAGATTTATTCACCCGACAACGCCTCTTAATGATCTCCACAGTACAGAATTAGCAAATTACATATATTACATTAACACAGGAGATGTACAGGTTCAGCCAAGTGGAAAAAAAATCACTCCAAAGTGGATTAAAGCCATAAAAACAAAGGAAAGACGTTCCTGTTTACGGTTCTAGAATTTAGCCTTTTTTGCTATTCCGTGGCTGCTTGTTCGGTGAATTTTTCACGTAGAGCTGTGACACTTATARTGTTGGAAAGAGCAGAGTCTGGGCTTTAAATTGATGGGCTACTTGTATGGTTTGGATCGTTTTCCCCGATGTTAGTGAACTGAAAACATAATGATTATCAGGCAGAGTTTCTGCTGCTCTCGGTGCTCAGGGGGAGGAGGGGGCGCACTCGTCACTCGGCTTTAGTTTACGCTGTAATATACACTCTAACAAGTTTTTACTTTTGCATAAAACTCATGACAAAGTCGCATAAAAACATTTTATATAACACAAACGCGCGCGCACACACACCCACCTACCTTTACCGGCTGCTGTGTTAGCTTCCTGCTAGCTGTCGTGTGGAGGTGGTCTTTCCTCTCCCGGTCTTGGCAGTAAAAGGGGATAAATYTACATTTCCCTTTTGTAACCTCCGTCTTCTCATTTCTGATGCTGGCTCTTGAATATCCTTAGGTTAGAAATGCCGATTACAAACGCAAGCATGAGCTTTTAAAGATAAGTTTTGCCTGTAAGGCTATGATCCACTGCTGTCACCTCCTCATCAAGAGGAAAAAGGAGAAAAACTAACTACTCAATCGTATCTGCTGGTTAGTGGACACAACGGCGCACAACAGAACTCATGTTTTATACCAGTAGATCACAGATGCTTTAACTTTTGTGACTTTTTCACGGACTAGTACTAGGAGCTAACGGTAAAAACATAGGCAGTAAGCAGGGAGTGGAAGGGAGGAGCGTGGCAAAAATTTTACGGGAAATACGTCATTAATGACCGTGGCATATAGGCTATTGGCTCCTTTCGACGTGGAGGAGCAGCGGCTCTACTCTGAGTCCCTCCTGAATGACTGCGCTTCTCACCCTATCTCTAAGGGAGAGCCCAGACACCCTGTAAAAGAAACTCATTCTGGCCGCTTGTATCCACAATGTCATTCTTTCAGTCACTACCTAAAGTTTGTGACCATAGATGAGGGTAGGAACATAGACTGACCAGTAAATCGAGAGCTTTGCCTTTTGACTCAGCTCTCGCTTCACCAGATAGACCGGTACGGCGCCCACATCACTGCAGACGCAGCACCAATCCGCCTATCGATCTGCTGCTCCATTCTTCCCTCATTTGTGAACAAGACCCCGAGATACAGTACTTAAACTCCTCCACTTGGGGCAGGACCTCTTCCGCGACCTGGAGAAGGCTCCCTACCCTTTTCCAGCTCAAGACCATGGTCTTGGATTTGGAGGCACTGATCCTCATCCCGGCCGCTTCACACTCAGCTGTGAACCGCTCCAGTTCCAATTGTTTTTCAAGGGTTAAAAATGTTCACACAGGTAGCTAACCAGAGTTCTTTCTGAATGAAACAGTCAGCTTGTCTGATAGTTTTATGAACTTTACTAAGAATTCTTCACAGGGCTATTATCAACCACTACATAAATAACAAGTCTATGAACTTGAATAAAAAATGGTATGAGTTTTCATTTCACACAGGGGTACACTTACAAGAGTTATGTTTTTAAAAACCTCATGAAAACACAGAGACATATCCAGTGTTGGATGCTGCAGGTATGTTGCTGAGCTTATGTTACAGTTTTAAGGTTTAGTATGGCTGCCTCAAAGTTGGCATTAGACATATTTTACTGTTTTACTTACCCAAAAGTCTCAGCGGAGGAAAACTCACACAGCACGTTGAAGACAGAACCCTGATCAGTGTTTGATCACGTTGGTCGTGCGGCCCTCCTTTGCACAATAAAATCTTATTCTTTTTGAAAAATATAGTGTAAGAAATATGTGTTCAATATCGGCTGAAGTCAGATGAAACACCAGTGTGAAATAACGATCTGTGTTAAGAAATAAATGCCATACAACATCAGAATTCTGGAGTGGGGGTTTATTTTGCCACGGGCTGGCAAGTCAAACCACACACTGCGAGTCAAAACAGGAAGTCGACCAATATATACAGGATCTTCAATGCCCGAGTTCGCCCCTGCTGGCCTACAGCTGAATCACAGGCATTCCTACAAACAGCCCTCAAATCTAATGTTAATACAGCTTCAATTATGTGTTGTTATGATTCGGACATCTATCTACATTATTTCAATTAACACATTGTAAGAAATATGACAAACATTATAACGGTATTATAAAATAGAAAACCCTAATACTCTGTTGTATGTAATCAGTAGGTAAGCCCTAACTATAAATTTCTTCAATAGCATATTCAGTTATACAGAGGACAAGGCAACAAATACTCTTGAATGTTAAATGTAAGAATCAAGGCCATACACTCTGCGGCTAGGCTAATAGTCTCAGCCCCTCAGTCATGGATCCCCCCTGGCAGGAAGTTGCAGCTGCTTATATACACTTTCTTTCAGTTCTAGCCTCTCTCTAGGGGCAAGTTGTCACGTCGATTGGAGGTTCTCCCTACCATGTGACCAGAAACCCTTAGACAACAAACCTACGTACTGATGAGAAATAATTATGCGTTGCGAATGAATTTAAGGCGTGTGTTACTAAACATATCACAAGAGTACACTCTGCTTGAAATGACCGTGACATGAGCCACTCAAAACGGAATGTACATCGCTAAATCACATAAAAAAAATTGATTATTTTGCTAAGTAAGTTATCAGAACACACCCTAGTTCTCCCAGGAGTAGAACAGTATGTGTGATGTGCCAACAATCAGTGGTAAACAGAAAAAAAATCCTTCATTTTAATAAAGTTAAGCCACCTCACATCATCCATAATTGCAGATTCGACATCATTGGTGTGTGGCAGTTTTTTTTTTTAACAGTCGGCGAACTGGGTATCGAAACTAGAAGTTGATACACTAAAACTTGAACGATTCTGGGAGAATCAACATGTTAGTCACGGTTCCAATCGATACTACAAACTCGATGCCCAACTGTACCTGTCACTATAGTTTCCACTTTAGGACCCTTTCAAAATAAACTACAATAGCACAAACAGATCCTAGGACACTTATGAGTTGTTTCTCTTTCTTTCATTTTTGTATTGTGTTTTTAAAAAGCACGATGACCACTAAAACCACATTAGGAAACAAGTAAGCGTTCATTCATTTGCTCTGTTGTCTATTGAAACTGTGCAAATGTAAAAATAAATTGAAATAAATAACTGTGATATTTCTTTTACTTATGGTCACACAAATAAAATAAGACAAAGGTCTTTAAGGTGACACTTTGTGAAGAAACAGCACATTTCCTTTTTTTAGTTTCTTTTCCTTTTACTTTGATAAAAACCATAAGATTATTTTTGATTCTCTCGCTTTTCTTCTCTCTTTCCAAGGCAGAAAAGTGTTAATGGTTGCCTTGTCCTCTCTCTCTCTCTCTCTCTGTGTGTGTGTGTGTGTGTGTGTGTGTGTGTGTGTGTG